>NC_067478.1:39467240-39618240 GCF_947179515.1 Apodemus sylvaticus
TAATTCATAAGTGGTTATAAGCCCTTTGTAAACATGAGGTATAATCTGTTTGACCTCAGCAGCTACATATAGAGTAAGGGGACAGATACTTAGTTGCTTCAAGGAAAAGGAATTTGTAATAGGTAGGTATAGATGAATGCATGACAGGGCTTGAATGAGAAGATCAAGTAGGGAAGGGACAGGAGGACAGGGAAAACTGAGAATATGGGGAGAGACAGCTAAAATTAAGGGCTATTTGAGTGATAGCATGGGAACCTAATACAGCAAAAGCTTCCTTCTGTATATACATATATGAAGTGATCTAAATGAATGGGCTCCTAAATAATGGAGAGGCAGCCTCAACTGGACATCTCTTGTCACCAGCTGAAGCTTCCAGCACTGAGAATGGCTTTCTTCTAATTCAGTTGTTGTCCAAGGAGGTTCTATAGGAACCCCTAAACAACTCAGAATATTGTCAAAACTGTACATTTTCTTCTCCCTCTTGCTCTTATCAAAACTAAATCCAGTGCCCAGAGGTCAATATCTGGTTCTTTATAATATAAAGACAAAGGGGTATTACAAGATCAGTCAGCTCAGCAGGCTGAATTATTGATGCACGCTCAGTTGTGGGTGTCATCTGTGGACCCATTACACCTAGGTAAAGAAAGCAACTCATCTAGAACAATGAAGACCTGATCTTCAAAAATTCATCTAGACCATCTTCTCTGAGAAGCCGTCTAGAAATGACAGTGACCAGCTGTTCGAATTAATTCACAATTAAATCTCTTCCAAGTAATGAACCAGAGTTGTACATTTCCATGAAAGCTCTTTCTTTTCCTTCCTTCCTGTATCTTTCTTTGTGTCTTTGTTTCTTTGATTCTTTGTTCCCTTCTTCCTTTCTCTCTTTCTCTCCTTTCTTTTTATTCCTTTCTAACCTCTCTCCCCTTTTTTTTGGAGATAGGGTTTCTCTGTGTAGTCTTGGCTGATCTTTAATTCACTTTGTCAACCAGGCTGTACTAGAACTGAGAGCTCTACTTGCCTCTGCCTCCCAAGTTCTCTAAAGCTGCTTTATTTTCATTACATGGTTGTCACTATGTGCATTAAAACCTTAGGAGGGCTGTTTTACTTAAGATTTTGGTAATAAAAACAAATATTGGTTGAGCATTGTAGTACACACCTTTAATCCCAGGATTTTGGATCCAGAGGCAAGTGGATGTGTTAATTTAAGCCCAGCTTATATAACTATTTCCAGGACAGCAGGAGCTACATAAAAGAGAGCCTGTTTTCAAAAACAAACAAATAATCCCTAAAAAACAACAACAAAAAACCCCAAAAAAACAAAACAACAACCAGCCAATCAAACATCATATGAAACCACTTGAAGATAAATGAAGCCAAAAATTTATATGCACTTTTATAACAGTAGTATAATTCTCTCTAGGTTTTGTGTTTCATATTTAAATAATATTGCCATCCAGTGGCATTTAATATGAAAATTCCTTTCAGAGGCCTGTGTACTAAGTAACACTTGGCCCATTGTGTGCTAGTGTTCATTGAAACATTTTTTCCCAAACACAAACAAATACACATTCTCTGCACCTCACAGAACCTGCTCTAAAATTGACCACATTCTTGGGCACAAAGTCAGTCTCAACAGATACAGGAAAATTGAAATAACTCAGTGTATCCTATGAGGCCATCACAGAATAAAGCTTGATATCAATAACGAAAGAAACAAAAGAAAGCTCACAAAAACATGGAAACTGTACAATTTACTACTGCATGAAGACAGAAGTAAAGAAATTAAAGACTCCATAGAATTGACTAGAAATGAATATACTTCATACCCAAAATTATGGGACTTGATAAAGGGGGAAGTTCTAAAGAGCAAGGTCACAGCACCAAGTGTCCACAAAAAACAACTAGAGAGAAGCCCAGTGGTGTAGTCTCACTCCTTTAATTCCATCACTTGGGAAGCAGGTGGGTCTCTGAGCTCAAGGGCAAGCCTGGTCTGCAGATCCAATTCCAGGACAGTCAAGGCTACACAGAGAAACCCTGTCTCCAAAACACAAAAGCAGAGCTAGAGAAAAATCTTATACTAGCAACTTAATAGCACACCTAAAAGCTCTAGAACGAAAAGAAGAAGTCACACTAAAAAGTAGTACATGGTATGAAATAAATTGAAGACTGAAATCAATAAAATAGAAACAAAGGGAACAATTCTTTAGTTCTTTGAGAAAATCAGTGAGATTGCAAACCCTTATTCAGATGAACTGACAAACACAGAGAGAATACCCAGATTAACAAAATCAAAATGAAAGAGGGTAGTGAGGTGGTGGGGAAATCTCTAGGAAATGATAGAGATTTCGAATGGGGAAGGCTCCCAGGAGTCAATGCAGATGACCTTGCCCTAGATGTCTATCAGTGGGGTCATTAAACCAGAAGAGGCCACCTCGAGTAGCCATGCAGTATCCTCAGTAGAGGGATAAGGACAGCACACACACGCACACACACACACACACCACTCAACCCCACCACATACACAAAACTTTTGACCCAACAGTTTGTCCTGTCTAAAAGAAATGCAGGGACAAAGGTGGAACAGAGACTGAAGGAATGGCCAACCAACAACCTGCTCAACTTGAAACCCATCCCACAGACAAGCAACATTTACTGACACTATTAATGATACACTATTATGCTTGCAGATAGAAGCCTAGCATAACTGTCCTCTGAGATGCTATACCCAGCAGTTGACTGAAACATATAGATACAGAGAGGAGAAAAAAAATGGAAGGAGGTTGGGAATCTTATGGAATAGCTAGCTGAAGGACTGAAGGCCCTAAATAGGATAGGAACTTCACAGAGACCAACAGAGACAACAAACCTGGACCCCTGGAAGCTCTCATAAACTGAGCCACCAACCAAAGAGCATACACAGACTGGTTTGAGGTCCTGGCACATGGGTAACAGATGTGTAGCACAGTCTCCATGTGGATCCCCTAACAACTGGAGGGGGGGTTGGTTGTCCCTGAAGACTGTCAGTAGAATCTGGTACCTAACAGGACTGCCTTTTCTGGCTGCAGTAGGAGAGGATTCATCTAACCCTGTAGAGATTTGATATTCCAGGATTGGGGGATACCAGGGATGGTCTCATTGTCTCAGAGGAGAAGGGGAAGGAGGATGGGATAGGGTGGGACTTTGTGTAGGGGACTGGGAGGAGGGGCAGTGTTTGGAATGTAGATAAAAAATCTATGATTTCAGGAGAATGAAATTTTAAGAATTGTCTCAAGAGGAACAAACAAACAAGCAAACTATATTTTGTTAGAACCTTTGAAAGCACTAGAGCCAGAAACACTTGCCAGAAAGGAAACAACAAGCACTTCATGTTACAGTTCTGGGATGTGTAAGCCTGACAATTCTACTGAGGTTCTCAAATCGTGAAGAAGTCTTCAGAATGGTACATATATGTACTCTCGGTGGGCATGTACCTAGCTTTGTTTATGGAAAACTTGTTTTCTTTCTTTTCTTTTTAAAATAGTTTCTTCACTTTACATCCAAATCAATTCCCCTTCCTTCCAGTCTCCCTCACACATTCCCTCCTTTCATCCCCCTTCAGCTTATCCTCTGAGATGTGGAGGCCTTCCCTTGGCTATCCCCTGCCCTGGCACATCAAGTCACTACAGGGATAGGCACAGACAAGGCAGCCCAGTTAGAGGAACAGAATCTTCAGTTAGGTAACAGATTCAGGGACAGGCTCTGCTATAGGTGTTTGGGGACCCACATTAAGACCAAGCTGAACATCTACAATATATGTGGGCAGGGGGTGGGGGTGGGGGCTTGTAGAGCCATGTATGTTCTTTGGTTGGTGGTTCAGTCTCTGGGAATCCCTAAGGGTCCAGGTTAATTGACACTGTTGGTCTTGTGGAATCTCTATCTCTTCCAGTTCCCTCTTTCCTTCTCCCAACTTTTCCTTGCTCATTTCTTAGAATGCCCACCCCAACATCTCATCCCCTCCAGCCTTTCTCCCAAATTCTTGTCTTCCTTCCTAAATTATTTATGTATTCAAATCCAGTGAGTCCAATCAGTGTAGTGCCCATATATGGATGTGGGGTGAACTACTGAGACAAAAAGAGGATCCTGCTTTAAGGCCAATCTTAAATAGGGCTTTCTGGGCTTCGGTCACTTATTAATCTTTTGTTCCTGACAACCACAGGACTGGACTTTCTTCTAGGCCTTACAATAATTCCTATGGTGTACTGGACCTAGCTTTAAGAGTGCTCACTATGGGACTCCAGTTCCACCCTCATGACATCACTTGGGGTATGTTTGGTGTTAGTAATAGAAAACGTAACTAATGATGGTTTTAACATGGGGGACATTACTCATATACTTGATTAATAAGACCAGAATTGGGCGGGTGAGATGGCTCAGTGCTTAAAAACACCAAGTGCGACAAACAGGGGCGGCGGCGGCGGCGGCGGCGGTGGCAGCGGCGGCAGCAGTGGCTGGTCCAGCTGAAGGGCCATCAGCGGTGGAGCCAAGGCGACACAGGGTCTAGTTAGGCCCTGCGCCCACGACCACTGACCTTCGCTGACCAGCCTGGCGGCAAGCAGCTGCGGTTCTGCAGAGCCTTTCGCTGCACGGAAGCCACTTCAGAACTCGGCTTCCCGCCAGTCAGGAGAGACTCACCTCCATCTTGATTTCGGACCCCAGAGATCGGACAGACTGAGGTACACAACACCGAGGGGGTCTGAGCCCGACGGGCGTTGGCCTGCACCCAGGCCCTGGGCTGTTCGGGTGGCCATTGGGGTGCCAACCCAGCCAGGAGGTTTTTTTGCCCTGGCCGGCGCACGCGCCACCATTTTGCCTACAGGACCCAGAGTGCTCGGGAGGGCATAGACGGCTAACAAGCGTAGCCTGAGGCTAACAAAACGGGGGTCTAGGCCCCAAAATGCACAGGACTGACCCCAAGAACTGGGCGGCTTGGTGGGCCATCTGTGTGTCAACCCGCCCAGGAGGTTGTTAGCACAACAGACTCTCCCGGTGCTTTCGGGGAGCGCAGACTCCCACGCCGGCCATCCAGGACACCTGGCGGACCCAATTAACAGTCATAGCCCTCGGGGAACGTTGCTCGGACCTTAGCCTCCCAGGCTTTTGCCTGGACTCAGGGCCTGGGCGACCAGACTAACCTTGTGTGTGCCAACCTGGTTGGGGAATCGGCTGCCCAGCGGAGTGAGCGGAACACAGGGGAGGTCACAGCAGCATACACCTTCGGCGCTCCCTGGGGGTGCACACGGGCTCCATCTGGTCCACAGACACAATCTGGGGCAAGGCCTCAGGCAGAAGCCCTCAGCTCAACTCTCTCCGCTTCATATCAGCCTGGGCGGCCGCACCACATCTCCAGGTCCCTCAAGAGGCTAGCGGGGGCTTCCGGGCAGCCAGCTGGGAGAAGTCGGTGTGCTCAGGTAAATCCTGCGGGCCCCAGCGGGAGCCTTCAGGTACCTGCTTCAGGATCTGAACAGCCTGGAGAGCAGCACCCTGTCTACAGGCAGTGCAGGGTGTAAGCTGTGCACCATAGGCCAACGGGGAAGGGGCACTGGTGAGTCCAGCACTGACAAGACCAAGTAACACCAGTGAGAGCTAGATGGCAAAAGGCAAACACAGGAACGTCACTAACAGAAATCAAGGCAATATGGCAACATCTGAACCCAATTCTCCTCTACCAGCATGTCCTGAATACCCCATCACACCAGTAAAACAAGATTTGGTTTTAAAATCACTGGTCATGATGCTGGTACAGGAACACATGAAGGACATACTTAAAGAAATTCAGGAGAAAAATGGATCAAAAGTTAGAAGCCCTTGCAAGGGAAACACAAAAATCATTGAAAGAAATCCAGGAGAATACAAAAGCCAACAAGGAGGAAATGCAAAAAACACTTAAAGAAATACAGGAGAACTTTGGTCAACAGGCTGAGGTCATGAAAGATGAAACACAAAAATCTCTTAAAGAAATACAGGAGAACTTTGGTCAACAGGCTGAGGTCATGAAAGAGAAAACACAAAAATCTCTTAAAGAATTACAGGAAAGCACAGATAAGCAAGTGAAGGAGCTAAGCAAAACCATCCAGGATCTAAAATCAGAAGTAGAAACAACTAAGAAAACTCAAAAGGAGACAACTTTGGAGATAGAAAGCCTTGGGAAGAAATCAGGGGACAGAGATGCAAATATCAACAACAGAATACAAGAAATAGAAGAAAGAATCTCAGATGCTGAAGATTCCATAGAAACCATGGACTCAACAGTTAAAGAAAATGCAAAATGCAAAAAACTTGTAACCCAAAATATCCAGGAAATCCAGGACACAATGAGAAGACCAAACCTAAGGATTATAGGCATAGATGAGAGTGAAGATTTACAACTTAAAGGGCCAGCAAATATCTTCAATAAAATTATGGAAGAAAACTTCCCTAACCTAAAGAGAGAGATGCCCATGAATATACAAGAAGCCTACAGAACTCCAAACAGACTGGACCAGAACAGAAATACTTCCAGTCACATAATAATCAAAACACCAAATGTTCTAAACAACGAAAGAATATTAAAGGCAGTAAGAGAAAAAGGCCAAGTAACATATAAAGGAAGACCTATCAGAATCACAGCAGACTTTTCACCTGAGACTATGAAGGCTAGAAGGTCCTGGGCAGATCTCATGCAGACTCTAAGAGAACACAAATGCCAACCAAAACTACTATATCCAGCAAAACTCTCAATCACCATAGATGGAGAAACTAAGATATTTCACGACAAAACCAAGTTTACCCAATATCTATCCACAAACCCAGCCCTAAAAAGGATAATAGGAGGACAACACCAATACAAGGAGGGAAACTTCACCCTGGAAAAAGCAACATAGTGACCTTTCATCAAACCCAAAAGAAGTTAAGCAATCAAATTTAAAAAATAACGTCAAAAATGATAGGAAGTAACAATCACTATTCCTTAATATCTCTTAACATCAATGGACTCAATGCCCCAATAAAAAGACACAGACTAACTGACTGGATATGTAAACAGGACCCTACATTTTGATGCTTACAGGAAACACACCTCAGGGTCAAAGACAAACACTACCTTAGAGTAAAAGGCTGGAAGACAATTTTACAAGCATAATGGTCTCAGGAAACAAGCTGGAGTAGCCATTTTAATATCAGATAAAATTGACTTTCAACCCAATGTCATCAAAAGAGACTCTGAGGGACACTTCTTGCAGGTCAAATGAAAAATACAACAAGAAGAACTCTCAATCCTGAACATCTATGCTCCAAATGCAAGGGCACCCTCTTTCATAAAAGAAACTTTATTAAAACTCAAAGCACACATTGCACCTAACACAATAATTGTGGGTGACTTCAACACTGCACTTTCCTCAATGGACCGATCAGGAAAACAGAAACTAAACAGGGACACAATGAAACTAATTGAAGCTTTGGACCAATTAGATTTAACTGATACATATATAGAACATTCTATCCTAAAACAAAAGAATATACCTTTTTTTCAGCACCTCATGGTACCTTCTCCAAAATCGACCATATAATTGGTCACAAGACAGACCTCAACAAATATAAGAAGATCGAACTAATCCTATGCCTCCTATCTGATCACTATGGAGTAAAAGTGGTCTTCAATAGCAACAGAAACAATAGAAAACCCACATACACGTGGAAATTGAACAATACTCTACTCAATGATACCTTGGTCAAGGAAGAAATAAAGAAAGAAATTAAAGACTTTTTAGAACACAATGAAAATGAAAACACAACATACCCAAATCTATGGGACACAATGAAAGCAGTGCTAAGAGGAAAACTCATAGCCCTGAGTGCCTCCAAAAAGAAAATGGAGAGAGCATACATTACCAGCTTAATGACACACCTGAAAGTCCTAGAACAAAAAGAAGCTATTTCACCCAGGAGGAGTAGAAGGCAGGAAATCATCAAACTCAGGGCCGAAATCAATCAAGTAGAAACAAAGAGAACCACACAAAAAATCAACAAAACCAGGAGCTGGTTCTTTGAGAAAATCAACAAGATAGATAAACCCTTAGCCAGACTGACCAAAGGGCACAGAGAAAGTATCCAAATTAACAAACTTAGAAATGAAAAGGGAGACATAACAACGGAAACTGAGGAAATCCAAAAAATCATCAGATCCTACTACAAGAGCCTGTACTCAACACAACTGGAGAATCTGGAGGAAATGGACAATTTCCTTGACAGATACCAAATACCAAAATTAAATCAGGACCAACTAGACCATCTAAACAGTCCCATAATGCCTACAGAAATAGAAGGAGTCATAGAAAGTCTTCCAACCAAATAAAGCACAGGACCAGATGGTTTCAGTGCAGAATTCTACCAGACCTTCAAAGAAGAGTTAACACCAATACTCTTCAAACTATTCCACAAAATAGAAACAGGAGGAACACTACCCAATTCCTTCTACGAAGCCACAATTACGCTGATACCAAAGCCACACAAAGATCCAACAAAGAAAGAGAACTTCAGACCAATTTCCCTTATGAACATCGATGCAAAAATACTCAATAAAATTCTTGCCAACCGAATCCAAGAACACATCAAAACGATCATCCACCATGATCAAGTAGGCTTTATCCTGGGAATGCAGTGTCGGGTCAATATCTGGAAATCCATCAATACAATCCACTACATAAACAAACTCAAAGAAAAAAACCACATGGTCATTTCATTGGATGCTGAAAAAGCATTTGACAAAATTCAGCATCCTTTCATGCTTAAAGTCTTGGAGAGAACACGAATTCAAGGCCCATACCTAAACATAGTAAAAGCAATATACAGCAAACTGGTAGCCAGCATCAAACTAAATGGAGAGAAACTTGAAGCAATCCCACTGAAATCAGGGACCAGAGAAGGCTGCCCCCTTTCTCCTTATCTTTTCAATATTGTACTTGAGGTACTAGCTCGGGCAATTCGACAACATAAGGAGGTCAAAGGGATACAAATTGGAAAGGAAGAAGTCAAACTATCTTTATTTGCAGACGACATGATAGTCTACCTAAGTGACCCAAAAAACTCCACTAGAGAGCTCCTACAGCTGATAAACAACTTCAGCAAAGTGGCAGGTTATAAAATCAACTCAAGCAAATCAGTGGCCTTCCTATACTCAAAGGATAAGCAGGCTGAGAAAGAAATTAGGGAAATGACCCCCTTCACAATAGCCACAAACAGTATAAAGTATCTTGGGGTGACTCTTACCAAACATGTGAAAGGTCTGTATGACAAGAACTTCAAGACTCTGAAGAAGGAAATGGAAGAAGACCTCAAAAAATGGGAAAACCTCCCATGCTCATGGATCGGTAGAATCAATATAGTTAAAATGGCCATTTTGCCAAAAGCAATATACAGATTCAATGCAATACCCATCAAAAACCCAACTCAATTCTTCACAGAGTTAGAAAGAGCAATTATCAAATTCATCTGGAACAACAAAAAACCCAGGATAGCTAAAACTATTCTCAGCAACAAAACAAAATCTGGGGGAATCAGTATCCCTGACCTCAAGCAATACTACAGAGCAATAGTGTTAAAAACTGCATGGTATTGGTACAGTGACAGGCAGGAGGATCAATGGAACAGGATTGAAGATCCAGAAATGAACCCACACACCTATGGCCACTTGATCCTCGACAAAGAGGCTGAAAACATCCAATGGAAAAAAGATAGCCCTTTCAACAAAGGGTGCTGGTTCAACTGGAGGTCAGCATGCAGAAGAATGCGAATTGATTCATACTTGTCTCCTTGTACTAAGCTCAAATCCAAATGGATCAAGGACCTCCACATAAAGCCAGACACTCTGAAGCTAATAGAAAAGAAACTGGGGAAGACCCTTGAGGACATCGGTACAGGGAGAAAGTTTCTGAACAGAACACCAATAGAGCAAGAATTGACAAATGGGACTTCATAAGGTTACAGAGTTTCTGTAAGGCAAAGGACACCATCAAGAGGACAGATCGGCAACCAACAAATTGGGAAAAGATCTTCACCAATCCTATATCAGATAGAGGCCTAATATCCAATATATATAAAGAACTCAAGAAGTTAGACTCCAGAAAACCGAACAACCCTATTAAAATATGGGGTACAGAGTTAAACAAAGAATCCTCACCTGAAGAACTTCGGATGGCGGAGAAGCATCTTAAAAAATGCTCAACTTCATTAGTCATTATGGAAATGCAAATCAAAACAACCCCAAGATTTCATCTTACACCAGTCAGAATGGCTAAGATTAAAAATTCAGGAGACAGCAGTTGTTGGAGAGGGTGTGGAGAAAGAGGAACACTCCTCCACTGCTGGTGGGTTTGCAAATTGGTACAACCACTCTGGAAATCTGTCTGGCGGTTCCTCCGAAAACTGGGCACCTCACTTCCAGAAGATCCTGCTATACCACTCCTGGGCATATACCCAGAGGATTCCCCACCATGTAATAAGGATACATGCTCTACTATGTTCATAGCAGCCCTATTTATAATTGCCAGATGCTGGAAAGAACCCAGGTATCCCTCAACAGAAGAGTGGATGCAAAAAATGTGGTATATCTACACAATGGAGTACTAGTCAGCCATTAGAAACAATGAATTCATGAAATTCTTAGGCAAATGGATGGAGCTAGAGAACATCATACTAAGTGAGGTAACCCAGACTCAAAAGGTGAATCATGGTATGCACTCACTAATAAGTGGTTATTAACCTAGAAAACTGGAATACCCAAAACATAATCCACACATCAAATGAGATACAAGAAGAAAGGAGGAGTGGTCCCTGGTTCAGGAAAGACTCAGTGAAACAGTATTCAGCAAAATCAGAACGGGGAACTGGGAAGGGGTGGGAGGGAGGACAGGGGAAGAGAAGGGGACTTACGGGACTTTCGGGAGGGGGGGCTAGACAAGGGGAAATCATTTGAAATGTAAATAAATTATATCGAATAAAAAAAATTAAAAAAAACCAAAAAACAAAAAAAAAAAAACAAAAAAAAACAAAAAAAAAAAGAAAGGAGGAGTGGCCCCTTGTTCTGGAAAGACTCAGTGAAGCAGTATTCGGCAAAATCAGAACAGGGAAGTGCGAAGGGTTGGGTGGGAGGACAGGGGGAGAGAAGGGAGCTTATGGGACTTTCGGGGAGTGGGGGGCTAGAAAAGGGGAAATCATTTGAAATGTAAATAAAAATATATTGAATGAAAAAAATAGGCTTCCAATATATATCCCTGGCTGGCCCAGGTCGGAAAAAACAAACAAAAACAAACAAACAAACAAACAACAAAAAAAAGACATTTCACTACAAAACAAGAACAGAGATAACCCAGATCAAACACAAAAGAAAAATGGCCTCAGATTTTAACCAGAATGTACTCTTATGAATAAGAGAGTGGTTAGTTTTCTCACTTTAACTACATGTACCCTTCCAATCTAGCATTCCCAACTCTAGCAGGAATAGCCAATTCCATCACCATGGTACACGAAGTACCCATTTATATTGTGAGATTTTCCCTCTGATAATTTACAAGAGAAGAAATATTAAAATTCTTTTGCTGAAATTTGAGTTTTTACTTCTATACTTTTCTATATATATTTAAATTCCTACGTCTTTAAACTATGTCATGTTAAGCATAGAATGCTCTTGAAATATTTTAGAGGCATTTTTGGTGGCTCAAACTTGTAATCCCAGCACTTGGGAGGCAGAGGCAGGTGGATTCCTGAGTTCGAGGCCTTCCTGGTCTACAGAGTGAGTTCCAGGACAGACAGGACTACACAGAAAAACTCTGATTCAAAATAAAACAAAACAAAACAAAAAAAGAAAAAGAAACATTTTAGAATTTAGACAACACAAAAAATTGAAAAGTATAATGAAACTATCTCTCAATACAAAATTGAAAGGTATCATGAAACTATCTCTCAATACAATACATCAGATCAATCAAAATGTGCATAATGATAAATTTAAAATTATCTATAACCTGAACCCCCATTATATCCCAAGAAAGAAATCCAAATGCAAATTGAGTCAAGTTTCGCTGAGTGACAACATACAACTTCTAAGCAAACACCTGTTTGTATTTAGCTAAAAATAGGGATTATGAAGGAATTTTCTCTTGTAAATTGTGCACTTACCCAAGCAATTATCCCTGAGCTCATCAATGCTTGGTAGCAAGACAATACTAGCTCAGTTCTGAGATCAGATCCTCAGAGCACAGGGGTATAGCAGTGTCTGGACCTGAAGGTTGAAAACACTCTGTGTCTAATCTGAAGTAGAATGAACCTGGTGGGCCTTGGACTGTGTTTAGAGTCTCTAAGGACCACGCCCACTTCCTCCCATGGTGGCTTTTACTAGTGCTTCCAATGGGTGAGCTTCTCTAAGTGGGATTATCTAAATGGATGGGAGGTCAAACTAACACTTTGGCCAATCTCTACAAGCAAGTCTCTCCCAAGAAATTTCCTGAGTCACTGTTTAGCTGGATGTGGTAGCTCACACCTTTACCCAGAGTCCAAGGAATCAGAATGCTGAAGCAGGAAGATTTTTAGTTCAAGCCCTGCCTAAAATATGCAGTGAGAATTTTTCTAAGAAACAATAGTAATTTTACAACACTGTTTTACTGTAACTACATATTGTGCAATGTGTTCATACTTTGCTTTTCATAGTTTTACAGGTGGTGGTGCCATTAATCTCTGATTCTAACAATTATCAACATGAATATATTTTCAGTTCTTTGGGGATGTGTTACAATTTCTTTTGCTCATATTAATCTCAACTGCTACTTCTTCTAAGTCTACCCCATTTACTAAAAGGGGGAAAATGCACGAATCTCCCTCTATTTACTTTTGACTGTGTATCGTGTCATTAGACTTGAAAGATACCTACCTCCCCATCTGTTGAGTTCACATTAACCAGACAGTTGTGTGTTAATGTTGTAGATGTGAAATAACTAGGAACCTTCCACATCTCAGTCAAGTTTTTGCTTCCTTTACACCTGGAATATTTATTTTTTAATATTTTCTTAGTTAAAATAAAATGCCATAATTTTTCCTCTCCCTTCCTTTCTTACAGGTCCTTCATAGAGGTGGCTACCAGAGCTTTGGCTAGGATTTTAGGTAGATTCTCAAAGCTCAAAATGTCAGGGTTTGGGTAGTTTTATCCTCCTGAAATGATTCAGTCAAGAGGGGAAAAAATCCTCACAAGAAAAATTCCAGCCACTTGAGTTATTCTCAATTCCAGATGTAGTCAAATAATTACCAAGAACAGCCATCACAAGGGCTGACCACTTTGTATTGGGTGATCAGTTAGAAAGCTTATCCCTGATACAAGCTGATTCTTTGTCTAGGTGTCAGAGCTAAGGTCTTCACCTCAGCAACCAAAGAGCAGAGTAGCAAAATGTCTGCCCTTACTCACTGTTTTCTTTTATTCCTGTGTGCCTAATCTATTGGATGGATGCTCACAGGATGGCTCTTCCCTCTTGTTCTCTGAAAGGCCCTCATAGACATATCCAAGGGAATAGCCTGTTGATTTACTAGGCTCTTCTTTTTTATCATTGAAAATAAATTTTTCAGCTGGGCTGTGGTTTCCCATGCCTGTAAACCCAGCACTCTGGGAGGCAGAGGCAAGCGGATTTCTGACTTCGAGGCCAGCCTGGTCTACAGAGTGAGTTCCAGGACAGCCAGGACTATACAGAGAAACCCTGTAAAAAAACAAACAAACAAATTTTTTTCTCATGAAGTGGGGCTTCCCAGTCACAGATGCCCATTATTGGGTTAGATGTACTGCAGAGAACAAATTTCTTTAATATATAGAGACATTCCATAATTTCTCTAACTCTAGAGAATCCTGACTGATACCGAAGTTGGTACTGGGGACTAGGGTATTACTGTGGTAGGCTTTTTCATGTTTTTGGAGGAACGTTGATTTGGTGACTTTGGATGTGGAAAGCAGTGAAGTGCTTTAAGTTCAGTTTAGTGAACCATTCTAGTAGGAATTTGAAGACATTGGTGCTGAGGGTGATTTGAACTGTGGGAGAAGGATCTCAGTATGAGGGGTAAATTGAGGGGTAGAGGCTACTCATGTGATGTTAAGTGAAAAAAAAAAATGTGCCTGCCTTTTCCCTAGGGCTTTTCTGATTGATTTTGGTTTTGTTTTGGGTTTTTTTTTGGGGGGGGGGGGGCTTTTTTGGCCCCAGTTTTAAGAGTTTGCCTGAGGGTAGGATGAAGAGACTCAGATTAATTGCATTGACAAAGGAAGTCTCACTGGGCAGTGTTGCCCCAGCACCCCACACCTGGGAAGGTGACACACATCACTCTTGAGAAACGGTCTTGGTGCAATAGCATGAGGATTTCTTTTATTCCAAGGCTCTGGGGTCCACAGCCATACACCACACTTGAGTAGAGGACTGTGGAACCCCGTGCAACTGAAATCAGGGGTAATTAATTTGTGAAAATCACAAGACAAGGCATGGAGGACACAATTCATAAGGCAAGGGATGGAGGACAAAACATGCATGGAATGGGGAAGTACAGAATGAGGAAGTCAGGCAATAGTTTATGCCTAGGAAAGGTTAGAGATTATCTGGAGCAAACGTCCTTGGCACTTTGTATAGTTAAACGTTGGAACTAGAATGGGGTGGGCCAACTTTCTCAAGCTGAAAGCAGAAAAGCAAGTTATTCTGTGATGGGCTAGTTGTTTAGGGGTATACAAACATTGAGTTGAGGTTTCTCAATCCTACTACTTGGGAGGCAGAGGCAGGAGGATTTCTAAGTTTGAACCCAGCATGGTTTACAAAGTAAGTTCCAGGGCAGCCAAGACTCCACAGAGAAACCCTGTCTCAAAAAAACAAACAAACAAACAAAAAAACCCAAAAAACAAAGGACAAAGGAAGTCTCAGAAATACCCAGAATAGACTTTGTTCTCTGTTTAAGTCTCATTAAGAGTGTTTTGAACAAGTATAGCAAGCTTTGAAAGAAAAAATATAAAATGTATTATTCAAGTATTAAAGAGGCACTGAGAGACCGCAACTCAATACTACAAAAGCCTATACTCAACACAACTGGAGAATCTGGAGGAAAAGGACAATTTCCTAGACAGATACCACATATCAAAATTAAATCAGGACCAAATAGATCATCTAAACAGTCCCATAACCCCTAATAAAATAGAAGGGGTCATAGAAAGTTTTCCAACCAAAAAAAGCACAAGACCAGATAGTTTCAGTGCAGAATTCTATCAGACCTTCAAAGAAGACTCAGCACCAATGCTCTTCAAACTATTCCACAAAATAGAAACAGAAGGAACACTACCCAACTCCATCTACAAAACCACAATTATGCTGATACCAAAACCACACAAAAATCCAACAAAGAAAGAGAACTTCAGACCATTAGCTAAATTAAGGAAGGCAGCATTAAAGTACCAATATTTTTGCTAATCTGATTTTTGATAATATTAATATTGCAGTTTGAAATATACAGAACACCAGCTAAAGCCATTTGATTCCATCTGTGTCTAACTGCAAAGCTTAATTATTTTGACAAAATTTGCCTCAATCAAACAAATTCTTTCTTTCCTTCCTTCTTTCTTTCTTTCTTTCTTTCTTTCTTTCTTTCTTTCTTTCTTTCTTTCTTTCTTTCTTTCTTTCTTTCTTTCTTTCTTCTTTCTTTCTTCTGCCTTTCTTTCTTTCTTTCCTTCCTTACTTTGTTCTTTTATTTCTTTCTTTCCATCTTTATTTCTTTTATTTACTTTTTTCTTATTTGGCTTTTCAAGACAGGGTTTCTCTGTGTAGCCCTGGCTGTCCTGGAACTCAATCTGTTGACCAGGATGGCCTTGAAGTCTGAAATCCACATGTCTCTACCCCTGCCTCACAAGTGCTGGGATTACAGGCATGCACCACCACTGCTGGGTCTGAAATTATTTCTACATGTAAAAGTTAAGAGATGGTAAATGTGTACCTGTTGGTTAGATAACCAAGTCTCACATACACATGAGAGTTTCATTTATGCCTCAAGATTTCTTCCCACAAACTCAAGGCAGGAATTTTATTTTGGGGAGATAAACAAGAGTCTGCAAAGTATTCCCCCTGACTTGGAGGCATGCCTCAGAAGTTAAGAACATTGACTGCTCTTCCAGAAGTCCTCAGTTCAATTCCCAGGAACCACAACCATCTGTAATGGGGATCCAAAGCCCTCTTCTGGTATGTCTGAAGACAGTGTACTAACATACATAAAAAATAAAATAAATCTTAAAAAAAAGAATTCCCCTTGTGTTCTACTTGAGGGGAGCATGATTGCTATAGAAATGACCTGATATATTTGTGATAATCTATTTGATTAGATTCATTCAGTTGGCAAGAGACACACTAAATGTTGGTGAGATCCTCCAGCCCATGGGTTGAGGGCTCCAATGAAGAAAAAGGTGGAAGAGGAGCTGAGGAGCAAGCTTTCCTTTGCTCTTTGCTTCCTGATTTTAGAAGTCATGAGAACAGCTGCCTTGAGCTCCTGCCATGATTTCTTCCCCACTGTGATATCCTTGAAGTAGGAGACAGCATAAATTCTGTACTTTTAGGCATTTTGTAGCCGAAAGAAGAGAAGTGAGTGATATTTCCCATGAAGATTTAAGGGTTGGGGCAGTAAAATCTGAATAATAAGAAAGTAAAAGTCAGATACCAAACAAAAATATTTAGTAAAGAAGTTATGAAGTAGTGTGCATTTTATTGAATAGACAACAGATGAAGGAGCTGTTTACTCACGTGCCTGCAGTGAAAGAGTGGCCTATGGACCAGAAGGACTTGGATCACTCCTCAGTATGATATTTCTTTCTCTATAACAATAAAGAGGAATGTCTCTGGCCTTGAAAAACATACCAATTTGGGCTGAAGTCTTCAGTAGGAATGTAGATGGTAGATCTAGAATGGTGTCAGGCAATATGTAGGGAAAAGTTCTTGGGCAAAGATAAAAAATAAAAAAGTCTTTATTGCCATAATCAGAATTTAATCACAAGTTGAATAAAATTTTGTCTAGTCTCTTACTCCTCTCTGGTCCAATAATAATAATTCTAATTTTTTCCTCTCAGAAAAATGGAGTCAGACATTTTGAACCCCCCCCCCCCCAGGAATCACTCATCTGTATCGTACTAATAAGCTTGGTCCTGAGATTGTCCAGTTCTTGCCAAATAAAGAAGTGGGAAGTTTTCTAAAGACAAAATAAACTATTATATTATTCTGATTCTGTCTCCATTGCTCCACTGCTGACTGCAGTAACTAACAATATAAACCAGTAGGTGCTTGTTGAATTTATTTAAATTTTTATGTGGAATGTTGAAGGAAACAAATAAATTTATAAACAGAGAAAGAAAAGGGGAAAAAAAGCTTTATGGTCTAGAGAGATGACTCAGCAGTTAAGAGCACTGACTGCTCTTTCAGCAGTCCTGAGTTCAATTTCCACATGGTGGCTCACAACTGTCTGTAATGGGATGTGATGCCCTCTTCCGGTGTGTCTGAAGGGAGCAAGCTTATACTCACATACATAAAATGAATAAATAAGTCTCTAAAATAAATCTTTATGTATATATAGAAATACATTGTAGGCTGTTTCTTCAGATACCTTCCCTTGTTTTGTTTGCAGGATTTGGATGACTTGTTCAGAAGGTGAGTTTAATCCTCAGTGTAAACCAGGATGCTATGAACTATCATTCAAAGCTGGACAAGCCTTCTTAGCAATTTACAGTTAAACTTTACATATAAAATATTTAATTGTTTATGGATGATGACCTTGGGATTATTTTCATGGATATGAAGCCTGTTTGCCTTCACCAGACAGTGTCTTTTCTTTTTCCCTGAGAATGAAGCAGTGTACGTAATGGGCTTGAGCTAAAATTTGTTGTTTTTAAATCCTAATCATTGAGGCCCATGGGCTGTACATTCCTGGTAGTAGAAGAAAGGGGCTGGAAGCACAGGGAAGAGGTTGGTAACAGGAAGGGCTTGAGAGAGAGAATCTAAGAGGAAACCTCCCTGTCTCCTGACCATGGGGTTTCTTTAATACCAGAAAATGTTCTGTGTGAAAAAATGTTCAGGTAAGTGTTTCCTTTTATCAATTTGGTTTGTTAGGAATACCTATGTGAGTGCACATGTGTGCAGGACACAGAAGCACTATCAGGAGCCTGTCCTCTCCCTTCACCATTGGTTCCTGAGATTGAACTTCACTTGTCAGGTTGTATGACAAGAGTTTTAATACCTGGCTCCTACTGAAGATTTTTCCTCATCACTGGGGTGATATCTGTAGTACATGCCATTCAATGTCTTCTCCTTGCAGGAGTGAGTTAGCGGGGCTGACACAGGGTATGAAACCAAAACTCAGTGCCCATCCCAATACTGGGCTGACTGCAAGGTTCAACGAATTCCAAGGTGAGTATCAGCACTGATATAATGTCCAGTGGTGCCCTTGAACTGTGAGATAACATTTGTACAATGAATATTTTAATTCCCTAAACATACATGTCTACTTAATCCACATCATATTTAGGCAGACAGTCATTTTACAAGCAAAGATTAATGAATACCAATTTAATGATGTACATGATTCTGGTTGAAAATATAGTTTCATATGTTCCTTGAGACACAAAGAATGATTAATTCAGGACAGTTTAATATACATTAAGCCATTAAAATATTTGTATATTTTATTAAATTTTTAGCAATTGATTCTTTTTTTTTATTTTGGAGACATTATTTCTCTTTGTATCCCTGGCTATCATGGGATCAGCTCTATACACCAGGCTGGGCTCAGACTCACAGAGATCCACCTGCCTCTGGCTCTGGAATGCTTTAACTAATGACATGCAAAACCATGCTCAGCTATCAGTTGAATTCTTAAAGTGTATTATATTCCATAGATTAAAAATTCGCAAGATATTGTGGCACCCACTTGTAACCCCAATATTAAAAACATGGCATCAGGAGGATTGCCAAAGAGTTTGAGGCCAGATAGAGTGACATAGTGAGTTCCATGGTAGTCAAGAGTATATTGCAAGAAATCCTATCTCAAAAAACTACAGAAATGATCACAAAGAAGTCATATATCAACTGCAATAAAAATAAAACAAAGCCTGGTGGTAGTGGCACATGCCTGTAATCCCAGCACTCTGGGAGGCAGAGGCAGGCAGATTTCTGAGATTAAGGCCAGCCTGGTCTATAGAGTGATTTCCAGGACTGCCAGGGCTATACAGAGAAACCCTTTCTCGAAAAAATCCAAAATCCAAAAAACTAAATAAGAATAATAGTAATAATAATAATAACAACAATAATAATAATAACAGCAAGCTGAAAAGACATGGGGCAGTCTGAATCACACTGGGAGATCAAAATATGGATTGTAACATCACAGGGAAAGAATATGAGAGCAACCAGGGTTTAGTTAAATGCAGAAAATTGCTACTATGGAATAACTTCTAATGCATGCTTGGATTTGTCTTTGGTACAAATCTGCATAGTGGGATGAAAATCCAAACAATAAGATGAAAGCAACCATGACCTAGGACTTAGGAATAACTTTTCATGGAGACTCAGGGGTACAGCCTTCAGGGGATTCTCGTTGCATTGCACACAGCTTGTTTGCCTGGTGGAACTAAAGCCCCTGACAGAACTGTGCTGTGGTTTTCACCTCTGCAGCTTCTCCAGATTTTTAAAAGTTTTCCTTATGTGCTCATTCTGTTTCTTTGGGGTAACTCTTGACTTTGGTTTATCTGGATTATACGTACCCTTCCAGTCTTAGACTATCTATTTTTAAAACCCAGAAAATCTCTAGGGGTCCCTCTCTCTCTCAACTGACAAATGTAAATATTTGTTTTAATGAAAATGTTGTCTCTTAACACAGTGAAAATTTTCTTTCAAAATTTAGTCCTGTTTAACTGCCAGCCAAATCATGTTTTTGATTTCAGAAGGCAACCTCTAGACCTCGTAATGAAAATCCATTTCTGGCTGTACCTGGATCCTATCGTGCTTCCTGGGGAGCAGAGAGCTTCACCACTAGAAAACATTACTGGGAGCTGGATTTGAAGGACCATGAGCAATGGGCTGTAGGGGTCTGTGACAATGTCTGGTTGAGAAACTTTGAGATTGGATCTGAAGGTGCACTTCTTCGTGTGTGTTTGAAGGACAGTGATCATTATAGTCTCCTCAAGACCTGCCCAACATTTCACCACTATATATAGAAACCAGCTGGCCAGGTTGGAGTGTTCATTGATTTTGAGGGTGAATGTGTGAGTTTCCTGGATGTAGCTAAGAGTTCCCTCATAGAGCCTTGTAACATTTCATTATACTGTCAGGCCTTGCTACTGTACTGTCTACACATGGTCATAGGGATTTGTATCTAGTATGCTAGTGGTTTTCTATGATAATGTGTCCTCTCTTTATTGTGATTAAATATTGTGATGATTTGTATATGCTTGGCCCAGGGAGTGTCACTCTTAGAAGGTGTGACCATGTTGGAGTATGAGTGTCACTGAGTATGTGGGCTTTAAGACCATCATCCTAGCTTTATGGAAGCCTGTCTTCTACTAGCAGCCTTCAGATGAAGATGTAGTATCCTCATCTCTCCCTGTATTATGACTGCCTAGATGTTGACATGGTCCCAATTTGATGATTAGGGATTGAAGTTCTGAACCTGTAAGCCAGCCCCAATTAAATATTGTCTTTTTAAGACTTGCCTTGGTCATGGGGTCTGTTGACAGCAGTCAAACCCTAACTTAAACAAATATTACAATGACATTACATGTAAAATATGGGTGACTGCTTTCTTCTTATCTGTGGTCCATATGTTCCTCCCAGAATTTTAGTTTCACATTGGTACTGCTTTTCCTTTTTTACATATTTGTAAGAATTATTAATTAGAATCTAGGATCTACTATAGAATTAGAAATTTTAAGTGTGCTCAGGATACAAAGTAGGATTCCAAGACTATTAAAATATTGTATATCTATGTGATTCTAACTTAATGATGTCAAGCAGAGGCACAGAGATGTACTGTAGGCTGTTTTGTTGATCAATAAAAGCTTGAATCCCTATTTGATCTAAACAAATATAAATGTTTACCGTCTGTGATTGATAAAACCATGCTTTCATCATTCAGAGAGAAGGGATTATTTTTTCTAGAAAAAAACAAGTTTCCCCCTCTTCTTTCACTTTCATTATATTATAGCTGTTTTATTTTGGGGACACACTTGAAAAACATTAATTAATGGTCCCCAACATGAAACAGCTTTAAATATCAAATAATCTTCCGGTCTAAGAACACACAATTGTTTACTGACATTTGAAAGCTGCAATCCTTTTCTGGAAACCTCTCATTGGTGGTTTGCTAGAGTGTCCTATGCACTTGAGAACACTGAGAAAAGTAGATTGTAATGTCCATCCAAGGACACTTTCTTTCATCGTCCTAGACTTTCAGAAATGAATTCTCAAATTTTTGCCTTCCATTTGGTTAGCCAGTATGGTTCCCCCTGTCTTTCTCATGTTGTTCCTAAAGGCTTAATATAAGTTACACTTCTTAATATCCCAACATATGGATAATTTACTGCATTGACCATTTCTTTGTCCACATATGGTTTGACTTGTGTGATACCAAGGCTCTGACCAGAATTTTACTCCAAGGACTATACAGAGACCTGAGAAATTAGGGTGTCCCTTTAGGAATCTTCTTGCAAATATTATTTTAGAAAAGACTAGACTAATTAAGAACACAGTAGACATAAGAAATGCCACATGTTGACTACTTGGCCAGCACCAGTTATTTGAGAAGAATAATCAACAATAGTACAGTTCAATAAGATATCAAAATATAGAGACATTAAGCTCAAAGCGGATGAGGTGTTATGTGTGGAATTTTTTTGGAGGGAGGTTTTTGAGACAGGGTTTCTCTGTATAGCCCTGGCCCTGGAACTTACTTTGTAGATCAGGCTGGCCAGGAACTCAAAAATCTGCCTGCCTCTGCCTCCCAAGTGCTGAGATTAAAGGCCTGTGACAGCACTGCCTGTCTGTGTTTTGTATTTCTAATGTGCTCATTTCTATTAGAAAAATCAAAGCAAATGTTAGTGTTGCATTTATATAATGTACAGAATTCTGGAGAATCGCTAAATCCCCAAATTTCCTGAAAGCTTTTTTTCTAGCCATAAAACATCAGTTTTGATATATCAACAATACAACATCTCCTATCTAACACTCATTTAACACTCAGGAAACTTTGCAGAAGAGGCAGATACATCATACCAGCCAAATCACCAGAACATCTCCTCAAATTAGGCACACAAAGGGAGAGGGAGTAGAAAAGTTCATGGGTGAATAATCAATATATGAAGTTGCCATAAATTAATAAATGAGGGAAAGTAAAAATCACAGTAGAACAGTCAACAGCAACTCAGTGACTTATCTTCTGTTCCAAACTCCTCAAATGCACTTTTGGTGTGGGTAAAAGGCCTTCATCTTGGCCACATTTAGAGCATTATAAAGTATTGATCCTTTCTTATTTAACTATTGTGGTCTTTTGAACTCATATGTAATAAGGTAAAATACAAAATTCATATATATGCATTTTAAAATTTGTTCTTAAATACAATACAGCCAGATCATATCCTCTTCTTCCATTTTTCCCAGTCCAAGACTGGGCAAGGGAGAACTATAGGAGGAAATGGGTGTTAAGAGCAGACAAAAGAGTCAGATCTCTGTCCACTGTTAGGAGTCCTACAAAGCCACAAGCTAAAAACCACAAAAAGCAGAAGACCTAAGCACAGATCAATGCCCCAGGATTGCTGCTTCAGTCTCTATGAACTCCCAGGATCCCTATTTAGTTGATTCTGTGTGCTGTATTATCCTAATGCCCTTGACTCCTCTGGCTCTTATAATTCTTCCTCCCCAACTTGCATAGGATTCCTTGAGCTCCAAGTTGAGAGACCTAATGGAGTACTCCAATTTGGGCTCTCTCTCTACCTACTGTATGACTCTGAGTCTTTACATTGGCTCTCATCAGCTTCTAGGAATAGTGTCTCTGATGATTATTGAACTAGGGTCCAATCTATGAGTATAGCAGAATACCACTAGGAATCATTTCATTGACTTATTTTTCCTACCCTAGGTCCTTGGCTACCCAGACGCCAGTTGTGGGCTTTGAGTTAAACCAGTCATGATTTGGCCATTCCCAAAAGTTCTTCTCCATTGCCCCAGCACATCTTTCAGGCCAGATACATTGTAGGTTGCCAGGAGCCATTCTCACAGAGATCTCAAAAACCCCCTCCTCTCAGCCATTTCCAGCTTGCTTTCTCTAGGCTGCCTTTAATAGGAAATGTACTAGTTTAAAGATAAGCCGAGTAAGCTAGATGGTCAGTACATACAGAGCTCACCCAAGTGGGCTCCAATAAATGAAGCTTACCTGTGGTTAGGTTACCATAGCAACTCCTTTCACCTCCTCATGATAGAAATATGATGCCAAGTTCCTACTGCAACTGCCAAATCTTTGCTGAGATCCTGAGAGACAATTCTGAGAAACTGTTCCTGAGATATGATGCTAGCCCCCTGAGATTGTTCCCCGAATACAATGACTTCCCCCTTCACCCCTTCCTAAACCTGCTTGCTTGCCTTTATAAGGCCTTGTGTGAAAATTAAAGTTTGACAGCTTGATCGGGATTCAGACTTGCTGTCTGCCTCTTTGTGTTTCTTGCCCCCCACCTCGCCCCTTCCTAGGGAGCTCCAGGATCACTGTTGACTGTCCTGCGGGTCGGGGCAGTAGGTCTAAGGACTATAACTGGGTCATGTTCCAATCCTACCACTGTAAGTAGCCTGGTTATGGAATATGGCTGGTCCAGGCTCTAAGTCCTCCATTGATAAGAATGGGCTTAGGGTCACCTTTGTAGATTCCAGGGAATTTCATTTTCACTAGATGTCTACATCAGCTCCAAATGTCATCCATTTCCAGTTGTCTCTCTCATACTTTCCCGCCAGTCCTCCTTGAGATCTTGATCACTCCTGTTCCCATCCTTACCTGCCATAGTTTCCCCTCAAACGTATCCTAATTCCCCCTTGTCAGTGACATACCTTTGTCCCTGGAAGAGCCCTCTTTGCTAATTAGCCTCTCTGGGTTGGTGGACTGCAGCATGATTATCAGTTACTTAAGAGCTAATATCCATTTATAATTGAGTGTATACTGTGCTATTTTTTCTGGGTCTGTGTTACCTCATTCAGGGTGTTTTTCTCTAATTCCATCTCTTTTTCTGCAGATTTCATGATGTCATTTTTAAAAATAGGTGTGTAATATTCCATAGTATAAAAGTACCACATTTATGGAGGGAAGTGTCTGTTCTTCTTGTTGGTGTATTACTCATGGTGAGCAGTGGTGTTTCTCAAGTAAAGCATGGGTAAAAGGTGGCAGAGTAAGTGGAAATGAAGATGCTTGCTGAGAAAAGAAAGAAAAATGTGCCAAGGGAGATCAACAGACTTAAAAGTATTCTTAGAGTTGATGGTGATGCTTTAATGAAAGTCGTTGAAGAAATTTAAACTGTGGTGGTACCCAAATATTGCCAGGAGAAAGTGCAGTGTGACATGGATGATGAAAAGGATGACATGAAAATGGGAACTGAAATTAAGAGGAACAGAAAGACTCTGGACCTGCATGGACAGTACCCAGTGTGGATGAACCAGGGGCTAAGAAAAAGACTGAAGGCAAAGAGAGAATAGAAACAGGAGAAATGCAGAACAAAGGTCGCGAAGGGCCTGGCCTATAGACCCTTAAAGTCTGGAAACGTTGCCAGACATGGTGGTGCACCCCTTTAATCCATGAACTCGAGGCAGAGGCAGGTGGACCTCTGAGTTCAAGGACTACCTGGTCTACAGAGCAACTTCAAGACATTCCGGGCTCTTTTATACAGACAAACCCTGTCTGAAAAAAAAAAAAAAACAAACAACAACAAAAAAAAAAAAACAGAAGCTATTTGTTTGCTGTTTGGACTTAGTTATGTAAGTCACAACCAAAATAACTCATTTGTGTTAGAAATGTGAATAAAATATCTATGGTAATGGAAGAATATTATGCTGAGGTTGTGATTGGATACAGCAGCCTAAACACTGAGTATTGTGAGCATTAGTGTGGTTATACTTATTTGATCCTACAAATGGTCATTATACTCAGTGCCTAAACATGCTCATATCAACAAAGTTTGGGAAGAAAGCTATTATGTTGTCACATTCAAAAACAGGGTATCAAGGGCCAGGGGAAGACTCAACTTCTGTTTCTTGCTGGATAGCTCAAAACCAGCTCCCTCCCAAGAGGGGATATGCCTGCTTGTGTCCTTCACTGGCACCCACATTAATATATACAAGTTTCTTCTAATAACTAAATAACACAAAAATAACTAATACCTAAAATATTCTTTAAAAGGACATCAGTAATCATACAAGTGGTACTTATTTGAAGTGTTTATTTTTCAATAATTCATAATAAATGATAATTTGCATGGAAATAAAAGTACGACATTTAATTTATTCATTCTTCATTTGAGGGAAATTTAATGTTGTTTCCAGTTTTGAGCTATTATGAATAAAGCCACTTTGAATGTACGTGAGCAAGTGTTTTTATGATGGTATAGTGTACCCTTTGGGTAAATGCCCATTAATGGTATAGCTGGGTCTTGAGAGATCAGTTCCCAGTTTTCTGAGGAACTATATTGATTTCCATAATGTTTGTACAAGTTATTACAACTTCCAGAGATAGTGGTTTGTTCCCCTAATCACCAGCATGAGCTGTCACTCATGTTGTTGATCTTAACCACTGACAGGTATAGGATGGAATCTCAAAGGTGTTTTGATTTGCATTTCACTGATGACTGACGATTTTGAACATTAAAGTGTTTCTCAGACATTTATAATTCCTCCATTGAGAATTCTCTGGTTACATGTGTATTCTATTTTATAATTGGACTATTTAGTTGGTTGATGACTAGATTCTTAA
Organism: Apodemus sylvaticus; assembly: GCF_947179515.1. Lineage (NCBI taxonomy): Eukaryota > Metazoa > Chordata > Mammalia > Rodentia > Muridae > Apodemus > Apodemus sylvaticus. The sequence goes on from NC_067478.1 coordinate 39,493,284, forward strand.
GTTTTTCATATATTTTAGATATTATCCCTCTACTGAATGTTGAGTTGGTGAAAATCTTTTTCTATTCTAAAGGCTGCCATTTTATCCTATTGATGCTGTACTTTTCTATACACATGCTTTTCAATTTCATGAAGGCCCATTAGTTAATCATTGTTTGTAGTGCCTGTTCTACTGGTTTTATGTTTAAGAAGTTGTTTCCTGTGCCAATGAGTTCAAGCCTTTCCCCCACTTTCTCTTCTATCAGGTACACTGTATTTTGTTTTATATTGAGGTCTTCAATCCACTTTGTCTTGAGTTTTACATAGCGAAATAGATATGCATCAATTCGCATTCCTCTATAGCTTCAGATCGAAATAGATCAGCACTATTTGTTGAAGGTGTTTTCTTTTCACCATTGTGAATTTCTGCCTTTTATATCAATAATCAGGATTCAATGTGTGTGTGGATTTCTTACTGTGTCTTTGATTTGATTCCACTGATCAATTTGTTTTTAATGTCAACACCATGAGTGTTTTTTCCCATTCATTAATTAATTGATAATTAACTTTACGTCCCAACTGCATCTTCCCCTCCCTCTTATCCTCCCAGTCTCTCCTCACTTCCCCTTCTACTATCCCTCATCCCCTTCTTCTCAGAAAAGAAGACTCCCATGGATATTAACCCTCATTGGCATATCACATTGCAGTAAGACTAGACACATCTTCTTCTACTGAGGCTAGACAAGGCAGCCCAATTAGGAGGCGGGTATCTCAGGACAGGCAACAAAGTCACTGACATCCCCTGCTCAGGCATGGTCCCTATGAACACCAAGCTGCATATCTGTTACATATGTGCAGAGGACCTAAGTCCAGCCCATCAATGTTGTCTGTTCAGTGGTTCTGGTCAGTTGATTCTGTGGGTTTTCTTGTAGTGTCCTTGACTTCTTGGCTCCCTCAATCCTTCCTCCCTGCCTTACACAGAATTCAAGGTCTACCTAATGTTTCACTGTGGGTCTCTTCATCTGTTTCCAGATGACAGTTATGCTAGGCACCTATCTGCAAGTATGGCCAAATATGATTAATAGTGTCAGTGGGCTTTCGCTCATGTCATGAGTCTCAAGTATGTTCAGTATTTCTTTGGCCTCTCCATCAATTTCTGCTTCATCTTTACTCTTGAACATCTTGTAGGAAGGACAAATTGTGGGTTGAATGTTGTTTGGCTGTTTTGGTGTTCTCAGCCTCCACTGTAAGTCTTTTCTGGTAGAAGAAGTTGGCGTTTCCAGGCTCCATATCTTCCATTGCTAGGAGTCTTAGGTACAGATACCTTCAAAGATTCCTGGAGTTTCCACTGTCCTAGGTTTCTACCTCTTCCCAGAGATGCTTCTACCTCCCCACAACTACTTCCAGTCCCCTCTCCCAGTTCTGTTTTCCTCTATCATCCTCATAATTGATCTCTCCTGTTCTCTTTCCTAAACATTCCCCAACCCAATCCCTCCTTCCAAGCACCTCTATGTCTATTTTAAGTCCCCTTCTCAGTGAGATTCAAGCATCACTCCTTGGGACCTGGCAGGAGCCAGCAGGTCAGTCAGTGTGGGAGTCACCACTGGGGGAGTGAGGATGATTTTAGGAAAGGCAGAAAGAAGTTTCCAGAAACAGAGGCCTGGGAAGGCTGTTGGTGAATACCATGCCAGCAGCAAGTGTATTTCCTCAGTGTCTTTTAAAGGCAAGCAACACCAAGCATGACCATTTCCAGGAAGATAAACAGTGACCATAAATCATTATGTGGGAGATTTATGGTACACAGTATCTATGTTTAACTAAGGCTGTTTCCATCAGACTAGGACAGTCTCTCCATGACATATGCCTAAGCAGAGGAACTTGTAGAGCATAACACATCTTAATCAAAAACAAAGACAGGTGTCGGCAGATAAATTCTGTAACAATATAAGCGATTATAACTTCAACTTTATATCAATTAGAAAGACTTCTACCAATGTAATGTCTGGCTATGTAATGTTTTGCTTGAAAGTACATTTGCTAACCTATCCCTATTTGTCTATTTCTAGAATTTCTATGATATTACTGTATCCCCCTTTTCCTTTTCCACCCACTTCTCCTTTACCTAGGAAAGAAGGATAGAGAAGAGGAAAGGAAAGGTAGAAATCCAAAAGTTTATGCTCTTTAGCTCCCTCTCTGTCCACAGGTACATTTGTAAAGTATCCCTAAAAAGATAACATATCTATAATTTGTAAAATAATCAGAACCATCCACCTCACATAAGGAACTGGGACAATGATTGTCTTCAGTCTGCTTCCAGCTGAATTGGGGTGAAGAATTCCCATCCGGATGCCCAAAGGGAAATAAGAAATGTTGAGAACTAGCTGGCATTATTTGCCTTCCAGTCACTATGTGGTGAGTAAGTTCGTGCCTCCAGGTCAGAGGACATCTTGACCATGACATTCTGGAAGGCTGGAGAGGCAAATAAAGTTCGAGAAACAAATCTTTAAGAGATCAGTGTTGTTATAATTGAAGTAGAGTCAAGCACGAAGCTGGAAAGAAAGGTCCCGGAATCTCAGCATCCTGGAGTGTGAATCTTTTCAGGGCTGTCTCTCTCTTCTTTCCTCCCTGTAGTATACAAAACTTAAAAACAACAAGTAAACAGGTAAAGACATTCACAAAGAGCATGCAGGGGGCACAGACTGGCCAATGAAGATCATTAAAGATGACTGACTGCATTTCCTCAGGTTAGCTTAATTACCTAGTCAATCTACAACATAACTGTGTATACATGTCCTTGTAAAGGATGATATGTAATACCCAATAAATGTTAATGGCTGTGTATAGACATTTTAGCTCTGTATAGACATTGAGTTCTGTTCAGATAGGAACATAGAGCTTAGAATTCTATACCCTCTGGTGTATTGAAGCTACCTTCCAGAGTAACAGAATCCCAGAACAAAACTAGGTTAACTGTTGGTTCTATACAGTTAAAACTTATTCCAATCCTTAGCTCACTATTACATAGAAAACCCTAGACATACTGTGTGAAATAGAATAATTACTCTAAACAATCCATTCAGAAAGGCATTAAAAAAGTAAGATTTAAAACAACAATTTACATTAAAGAATATATCGAATAAAAAATGCTTATAAAAAAAGAGAAAATGACAAAAAATAGCTACCTAAAGGGAAAGAATGGAGATTTGGAAAAATCTCATGGACAAAAATGGGTTTAGATGCAACCTGGTATACACCATCCCAAACTAACTACAAGGGATCATAGCTGGATCCATCGAGTCTACACAAATGAACTCACCCTATATTTTTAAGTTAGGAAACTACTATTTTTAAAGACAAAATACAAATTCTTCCCAAGAGGTGGCTTAGATTATAGTGATGCATTCAAATATAAGTATACTCAATATTTACACAATTGTTTTCTAAAATGTGTCTTAAGAGACTTGGAAATACATACTGTGTCTGCGTTTTCTTGCTTCCTCCTGAAATTTAAAGGAGAAAAAAGGGTATGCAGTGTAGGTCACACTAGCTTCCGTTTGCATGGGTCTTTGAAAAAATCTATCAACATGTTTTAAATGCTAATCAACATAAGTAAGTATCTTCAAGTGAAACATTATGTGTCAGTACATTCTGTGATGGTTTCACAGAAGATTGGGATTACTTAGTTGGGTCATTTCACACTTGTCCTATGTCAAAGGCCACATTAACTACCACTCTCTGTCTGTCCTCTGCCCAGTGTTCTCTAAGTCACACTACAACACACTTCATCATCTTTAGAACAAAACTGTGAAATTAAACTTTTCTGCAATATGGTCTCAATTATTTATAGTACTACTCATGTGTTAAGCCTTACCACTCAGCATCCCCACCTGGACATATGACCCTTCCTCCAAACTGAGTTTTGTGGAACATACTGCATGTAAGTCAAGGGACCCTGACATGTTTGTCATCTTCTAAATGGAATGTATCAATTTTTCCAAAAGAGGAACCATTTTCTTCAGAATAAAAGGTCCCATCACCTTTTATAGGCTGTGATATTTGACATTGGGTACTTTGATGCTCTTCTACTTGGTGCTTGGAATTGTACTACCTGGTCAAGACCCAGCTAGTACAATTCCACTGCTTCCCCTGCTTAGGCTAAGTCTCTTAAGAACAAAGATAACTCTGCTCAACATTGTTGTTAAAATGGGATTTTGACTGAAAAATAAAATCGCCAAAGTAACATTTCTATCTTAAAGAAAAACCTTCTTACCGATTCCATAGTCTCTGAGATATTTTTATTGACATCTGGTTTAGGGATGTTGTCAGAATTCTCCAGTATATCTAAGAAACAGAAAGTGACAGTCAGAACAGAGTACTGCTTACACCGTCCTTGTTTGGTGTGGGTAAAAATGTGTTGACTTAGAAATGCATGTGGCTAGACCTAATGAGCAAGTTGCTTAGGTTGCTGCTAGCCTATCTTTTTTGAAGGCAAACTAAAGAAAGATCTGGAGAGATATGAGTAACAGAAATACTACATTTCAAGACAGGGGGAACCTAAAGTATCATAATAATCCATCTTGATTGTGTATTACTAAATTAAGATTTCACATGTATTTTGTTTAGTGGGCTACTTTTGTGTTTCAGAGAACAACTTGTAAGAACTGTTTCTCCCCTTTTCTCATATATGTTCTGGAGATTTCAATTTCAGGTCATTGGACTTGGTGGAGTGATCCATTTCTTTGGAAAAGACAACTCCCCTTCCTAAGTGTGACCTGGGCAACTCTGCCCATCCATTCAGACCATGTAGATCCAGAGACAGGAGAAATCTACAGTCTTGGGATGTCTTGTTTACTCTCATCTAGGACCCTTAGCCCATCTCACTTCTCCGTTTCAGACCCAAGTAGTAGCCAGATCCATTTGCTTTCTGGACTAGTCTGAAATGGGACTGTTGACTCATGTCTCTGTATCTGCAAATTCCTCAAGACCCAGGTAGAAGTTGTAACTGATATTTCTTTTGGTAAATCTGGTTCCATTTGTCCCTGCTGCCTACCCCCAGACCCAGGCCAGGGATAGCAGTCATATATGCATTCTGACTTACTGAATCTAACCCAGAACCGTCACCCAAGTGTATAGAAATAGAAAAACTAAAATTATCCCTATTGTAAGGTGATGATTTGTTTAAGTATAGATCTCCAAAACCCTAACAGCTATAAGCAATACTTTCAGAAAAGTGGTAGAATACAAATTCAACTTTAAAAATCAGAAATCTTTTTATAAACCAATAAAAAGCAAGCTGAAAAGGAGATCAAGGACACATTCGCATTCATGGTAGCCTCCAAAATTAAATATTTAGATGGAAATTTAAAAAGGGAAGTGAGAGATCTCTACAGCAAATTTTTATCTCTGAGGCAGACAGTAGAAAATGGAAACTCCATTATGCTCTTGGATAAATAAAATTAACAACAATCATACTACCAAAGAAATTCCAATAGTCAATGCAATGAAAATCAAAATCCATCTGACATTCTTCACAGAAATATAAAAGTCTTAAAATTAATGTGGAAGTACAATAGATCCAGAGTAGCCAAAGCAATACTGTGCAAGGGACAATGTGGGAGGATTAACATCCCAGACATTATGCTGCATTGCAGTTTTAGTAATAAAGATAGCAGAGTAATGGCACAAAATACATGTGCATATCAATAAAGCAAAAAACTCATGCATATAATTAAAGCTTTTCATATTTGGCCATTATTACAAATAATCACCAGACAGCATCTTTAACTAATAATGAGGGTAAAGCTGGGAAAATGGGAAAGCACAGGTTCAGTAATGAAATTAGAGTTTTGTCTGTCACCTGCCCCATATTAACTCTAAATGGATCAAAGGCCTAAAAGTGAAACCTTAAAAGCTGAAACAGCCAGACAAACACAAAGGCAGCACCCAAAGTCTTTCTGAATAGGACTTCATTTACTCAGTAATTAAGGTTGAAATGAACAGATATGTCATAAAATAACAAAAGGAGCTGGTGGTGGTGGCGCACGCCTGTAATCCCAGCATTCTGGGAGGCAGAGGCAGGAGGATTTCTGAGTTCGAGGCCAGCCTGGTCTACAGAGTGAGTTCCAGGACAGCCAGGTCTATACAGAGAAACCCTGTATAAAAAAAACCAAATCCAAAAAACAAACAAAGCAAGAACAACAACAACAACAACAAAAGGGGCTGTATAACAACAACAAAAAATCAACTCTGAAAATGAAAATAGAAGGGAAAGAATCTTTGTCAGTTGCATCTCTGATATAGCATTCATATCCAGAATATACAAAGAACTATAAAAAGAAAGTGCTAAGTATAAAAATGACCTCATCAAAAGACATGACAAGGGTAAGGCCATGAAGTCTCAACCATACAGTTCTTCAAAGAGGACCAGCATTAATACAACCTCCATTGATTTGCCACTGTAGAACAAGAGCTACAGGTCATCAATGATTGTGTAGGCTTATTTCAGGGTCTTCCATTGGTTTATACATGTCTAACTTCTTGAATTCTTTACATACTTTGGATAGTAGCCCACTGTCAGAGAGTTAGTGAAATTTTTTTCCCATTCTGTATGCTACTGTCTTGTCCTACTGACAGTGAGTGTCCTTTGCCTTCCAGAAGCTTTTCAGGTTCATGAGGTCCTATTTATTAATTGTTGATCTTAGTGTATGAGCTGTTGGTGTTCTGTTGCCCATGCCAATGCATTCAAGACTTGTCTGCTCTTTCTCTTCTATTAGATTTAGTCTATATTATTTTATGTTGAGGTCTTTTGTCCACATGAATTTGAGTTTTGTGCAGGGAGATAAATATAGACCTATTTGCATTCTTCTACATGCAGATATCCAAGTAGATCATACCATTTGTTGAAGATGTTCTCCTTTTCCAGTGTATGGTTTTGGCTTCTTTATCAAAAATTAAGTGTTTGTAGGTGTTACAGGTTTATTGCAGGGTCTTCCATATGATTCCATTGACCAACCTGTCTGTTTCTATACCAATACCATGAAGTTTCTATTATTCCTGCTCTGTAGTACAGCTTGAAATCAGGGATGGTGATACCTTCAGAAGTTCTTTTATTGTACAGGATGGCTTTAGCTATCCTAGGGTTTTGTTGCTCCTTATGAATGTGAGAATTGTACTTTAAAGATCTGTAAACAGTTGTGTTGGAATTTTGATGGGACTTGCATTGAATCTGTAGATTGCTACTATTAGGTTTGATGTGACCTTTCAATGATAGCCTGACCCTGGGGGTTATAGGGAATTCCAGTGACATGCATGATTCTCCATGCCTGTTAAAATGAAGCAAAGGCTTTTGACATGTAAGCCAAAGTATTGTCAGTTTTAATTTTCATGGTTTTCTCCACTGTTAAGAAACTTTGAATCAGATGTTGAATCACATCTTTTACCACCTCGATGCTTCTTGCTGAGGCAAAGATCATATGAGAGTAAGTATCTACAGTTACATGAACATAGGCTGCTTTTCCAAACTCTGGAACATGTGTAACATCCATCCGCCATAATGTTAAGGCTTTGAGGCCTCAGGTATTCACTACCATCTTGAGGGATTGTAAATTTGAGGACAATTGCCACAATTCTTTACTATTTGCCTAGCCTGTTCTCTTGTGATATGAAACATCTTCTTTAATATGAGAGCATTTTGATGATATAGTTCATGGCTCTCTTTTGCTTCTACTATATTCATGACCATACCTCTAGTAAGGGTGTCAGCCATGTAATTTCCTTTGCTAAGAGGATATGGTAAGTTAGAATGTCCTCTAATATGTCCCACATAAAACTTTTCTGTCCGGTCCCTAATCAGGCCCTGCAATTGTTCGAGCAACCCGAGGATATGGGAGTGTCCTAATAAAAAAACAGTCTCTAGATCTGGGAATAAGTTCACTACATATTTACAGTCTGTATAAAGGTGCAATTTGTAACATTTTGTAAAGCAAGTAAAACTGCTCTAATTTACGCTTGCTGTGCAGAAGTCTGGGTTCCTTTCTCTATCAGAAGTGGATGTCCGGGTATGTATACCACAGACTGTCCATTACAGGAACAATCTGTAAAAGTGCATAGGGCAGACTCCAAAGACTGCAGAGAGCATTTATTAGGAAATATTACCTCAGTTTCTTTGAAAAACTCTATCAAAGAATGTCTGGGATAATGATATTTAATTTGACCACTGTACCCTTGCAAAGATGTTCTCCAATTCTCATCCTCCATAAGCAATGTTTCAAACTGTTTTTTATTGTAAGGAACAATGATATTATGCATTTCCTTCTGAAATAATTCTCTAGACCTCATCCTTCCTTTAGTGATCAAGAGTGAGCACATAGCAAGGGGGTGGTGGCACACACCCGAAATCCCAGAACTCTGGGAGGCAGAGGCAGGCAGATTTTTGAGTTCGAGGCCAGCCTGGTCTACAGAGTGAGTTCCAGGACAGCCAGGGCTATACAGAGAAACCCTGTCTCTAAAAAAACCAAATCCCACCCCCCCCCAAAAAGAGTGGTCATATAAAAGGATAGGAGGCCAGCACCTTTGGTTGCGTATGAGGTAAATGAATCCATTCCAAAATTCCTGCTTACCATAGACATCCAGTGGGAGTATAGGGTGTTCTAAACATAATTAAATCCCATTCCTTATTATATAAAATTTATCTCACTCTTGCTTTATTTAATTGTTCTTCTACCAGAGCTAGTGATTTAGTAGATTCTAGTGTCATAACACAAAGGGATTTTGGATCAGCTTCCCCTTGTAGTAGCTGAAACAGAGGACTTAATTCTCGTGTTGTGAATTTTAAATACGGTTTTATCCAATTAATAGTCTCCAATAATTTTTGAAAATCATTTAGTGTTTGTAATTTATCCATTCTTATAGACACCTTTTGTGGACTGATAAAATCATTACATATTAATTGTCCTAAACAATTCAAAGGTCTATTCTTTTGAACTTTATCTGGAGCAATAACTAGGCCAAATGTTGTCAGTTATTCAATAGTATATTCTAGAATCTGACCAGTCATTTCCTTAGAAGGATGAGCTATCAATATATCATCCATGTAATGAATCAAATACGCATCTGAATATTGTTCTCTAACTTTGATTAAAGCCTGCTCTACAAACTTTTGACACAATGTAGAACTATTTTTCATACCCTGAGGGAGAACTTTCCAATGATATCTTCTGCCAGGAGCCATTCTCACTTACATCTCAAAACCTCCTTTCAGTCATCTTACATACTCAAGCGTGCCTTTACAAGGAAAAATATTAGCTTTCAGCTTTGCAAATATCAAGTTGGTCAGCAGTTATAGAGCTCACGTTGGTTAGAACAAGCAGAGCTCACCTGCAGTTAGGTTACTATAACAATCTCTTTCCATTTCACTTCCGCAGAACCATTTTTGTTTGCCAGCTTCCTTGAAGCCCTCCACCTTTGTCATGAGATTCTGAGAGAAGATTCCTACTTCCTAGAGACAATGTTTAGAGACAGTGCATGCGCCCTTGAGAGGCTGTTCCCCAGAGACAATGTTTGTCCCCTCATACTCCTTCCCTACATCTTGCTTGCTTTCCTTTATATTACAGAGTGTAAAACAATAAAGTTTGACAGCTTGATCAGAATACTGTCTTGCTGTCCGTCTCTCTCATCTCTCATCCTCTCCTAGGTGGTCCAGGGACCCTGTTGACTGTCCTGTGGGTCGGGACAATCTTCTATATAGTCTTCTTAGATTAACTGATGGAACACTAAATGCAAACCTTTTACAGTCCTCAGGATGTAATTTTATGGTAAAAAAGCATTCTTGTAAATCAATTACGATTATATTCCAATCTTTAGGCACTGCCACAGGGGAGGGAAGTCCTGGCTGCAGAGAACCCATATCTATCATAGTTGCATTAACTGCTCTCAGATCTTCTAACAGTCTCCATTTCCCTGATTTTTCTCTTCATCACGAAGATTAGTGTATTCCAAGGGCTAGTGCTTTCTTCAATATATCCTTTTGTTGCATTCTATAGCTACATGCAGCTATTACGAACTAGGTTGCTGGAACAGAAGCTGAGGGATGAATGAGGGAGGGGTGAAAAGAAAGGAGGGCCAGGACAATGTTTCCCTGATCAAGGCCAAAATTTTAATGTTGGTCAGACCTTTTAACAGTTTGGGCAAACCCTTTCCCCCAGACTCTGGGCTGAGTTCCGGCAGCTGGGTGGGTCACCTGCTTAATTCAGGAATTCCTAGACCTGGAGGAACAATGAGCTTAACCTTCACTAAGCTTCTCTACCCTAGGATAAAAATTCCTTCTTTAACCTACTTCCCTATTATGTCCTCAGGGCAGATTCCTGCTGGAAGCCAGGGATTGTCCTTGACCAACGTCAAATTCAAACCATGTGCATGACTGCCCCAATATGGCTCTGTACATCCTTTGTCTAATTGTTCTTGCACCAATTGTTCTATAGCCTGTATTTTTTCTTCTGTCAGGGGCCACTGATTGAGCCACACAGGCTCTTCTGATTTCCACCTTATTTTATCTGCATGTAGCAAGCCCCCAGTGGCCCCTATGAAAAATGCTAATCATTCAAATTATCAGATGATACCAATTTAAGATCCATGTCTTCCATAATGTCTCTTCCCCATAAAGAGAAAGGAAGAGAGGGAAAGGCGTAAGGCTGAATCATTCCTGTTTTACCTTACAACTCCCATCTAAGGACGTTGGAACTCTGAGCTACATTCGAGGCCATTCCCAATCCTAACAAGGAAGAGGAAGTCCTCTGACAAGACCAAGCAGAAGGTCAATCTTTTCCTGCTATACAGGTCGGCTCCAGTGTCTAAGAGACCCTGAAGCAATCTTCCATTAATCCTTACCATCTTAAAAGGTCTCTGGGCCCCAATATCTTGGACCCAGGCTACTACATTAGTAGATCCAAACTGTCCTTGTCCCCCTATTTGCTTTTAACACAGGGTTAGGCAATTTTAGATATGGCAACAAGAGATGTTGTGCTATTCTCTGTCCTTTATGTATCTGTACTGTTTCCTTCAAAGGTCTTACCACATTTATGTCTCTGGTGCTGTCTCCATCAATCACTCCTGGCAATACTTCAAAATTCCTTTTATAGTTTGAACTATGCCCAATTATAAGTCCCACTATTCCTTGTGGTTATGTTCCTATCACCAAGGTTGGGATTTAGGTAACTCCTTCCCAGGATGACAGAATGACATCCTTGTAGGAAGCTAGATCTAACCCAGCACTACCTGCGAGTAGCTTTAGGCAGATCATGAATAGTAAATTCTGGTGCCTCAGGGTTGAGGGCACACTTTTGTTTAGTAGTGTTATCTCAGTCCTCTCTTTCAACTTCGGGGCTGAGAGGTTGCCCCTGACCTAATTTTTTGAGTTTTCCTCCCTCTTCTCCCCTTTAAGGAGTGTTCCATCCTTGCGCATCTTGGATTTACATTCATGTTTCCAATGCTTGCTTTTCCAGCATCGAGAGCACACTCCAGGAAGAGGTCCTCTTTTCTTGTTACCCCCCACTATTTTCTCCAGGACACTGTCTTGGCATATGTCCTTTCTTTCCACACTTATAACAAGTGAGGTCAGAGGAAATTCTTCCTCATCCATACGTTTGCTTAACACAGGTGCTGAACTTCTGACCTTTCATACCTGAAGCGTAGGCCATTCCTTGCACTATGGCTCGTGAGGCAACTACTCAGGCTTTTATGAAGTCCTGCACTGTTCCTGTCTTTCAAATGGGCCTTGTAAGGTCTTGGCACAAAGTGTTTGCATTTTACCAAGCTAATTGCTTAAGAAGTATCCCAGTACCTTCTGAAGGAGGCATCATTCTATTTATGCCTTGTTCGAGCCACATAAGTATCAAGACCCTAAACCTTTACTGGCTATCATATGTTTAAAAACCGAAAGGAACATTCATTCCTGCTTTGACTCAGATTGTACCATATTACCTCACCATTACTTGCACTTAACCAATGATCCTTTATTGGCAGACCTGCAGATTCTTGGCAAAGAAAAAGGAAAAGAGGGGAAAGAAATTATCTCTCCAGAGAGTCCCTGTTGAGGCGCCACCTGCCACAGACTGTCCCAGCCACGGAAGTGATGACCATGGGAGAACCAGGGCTTTGGTACTCAGGAGGGCACAGGTGCAGCGAGATAATGACAGACAGACACACCAGACGTGGTTTGAATCTGCTACAACTTTACTTTTTAGCAAGGCATTTTTATAATACAGCAACAAGGAACAGATCAAGGTTGGCACACCTCCAGGAACACTCAAACAGTTACTAAGCAAGGTACATTTCCATCTTAATTGGAACAGTAAGTAGACATGGCATGTTGCCCACAGGAACTCTTGCCCTGTGAAACATGGTCAAAAGCAGACTACGGTCATGATTCTTAAGACATGTGGCTTTAGATTCTAACTTGTGGTTATTCACTGAAGTTTCATTATTAATCAATAGAAGAACCTATACATTCAGGCCAATTTGTATGTCATAAGCCTTTTTCTACCCATTCCTACGTACTGCCACCAAAATTCAGAATATCTTAGAAATGGATACACTTTCTTTACACGAGCTCTCTGTACTGCCTTGGACAACAAATACTAAGGTGGTCTGGCTTGAGCTAATCTATCCATATAATTTAAGAAATAATATATGACCTTTTGTCCTCCAATATTTTTACCCATCTGTCGCCTTCTTTATCATAAGCACCTGGATAAGGCAATGGCTCATCAGTAGTCCTCTATTTTCCCATACTGTGTTCTTCCTGTTGTAACCTATTCATAACATCCACTAATGTCTCCTTTTCTTTTCTTACTACTTTTGCTAAGGCTAGTAGTAAAGGGGGGCCCTAATGAGAAATGTTGCAAAGTCTTCTTTCACTAAGGTTCATCTTGAGTTCACTGAGTTCAGGACTGGGAACAGGAGGCATAATCACCACATCCTCTTTTCCTTCTACTGGAACATCAAATCCTCCTTTATCAATTAACCAACTTGTTGCTGAGATTGTGCTGTATAAAAAAATAAGAATAATGTGAAGAAAGACACAGTGCAGAACCCAAAACTCAGGGCGCATTGCCTTTGGAGCACATCAAGACCCTTCTCGAGGCCGGGGGTGGGCACTCTGCCAGAGGTGTCCAGGATATCTAGCCCCAAAGGACACATATCTCCCATCTGCTGTGATGACTAATGTCATGTCACAAAGACGACACTGGAGTTGGTGTGACACTGAACCATCTCTGGGATACTTAGAATGGGAGAATCTTCACCCTCTCAGATGAAGTGAGTGGTGTTAGGAGGAGGGACTGTGTGAGGCTGGAACCAAGAATACCTGGATTAAAGGTGTGCACTGTCAATACCCAGGTTCTTTGAACTGCAGCCATCTCTCCAGCCCCAGACCCCCACCCCAATTTTTTAAGACTTGAGTCTCTATTGAACTCTCAGGTAAGTTCTTTGACAAGATAGAGATCAGGGATGATAACTAGTATAAGCCCTTTATTAACAAAAAGAATTATTCAGTCAGACATGTAAATTAGGAGGATTAGTCAAAAGTGGCATCCAGTGCATATGAAAAGGTTTGAGTTAGTAAACTGAATGGAAACTAATTTCCCACTAAAACTATGCCTTGTATGGACTTGCCTCATGTCCAGGTCAATGATGGGGATGGCTCCCCAATCATTGTTAAGTTGGGTCCCCAAGTACAAGTACGTTAAATGTGCTTACTGCTTTCAGGACTCAGCTCCCTCATAGCAGCTGAAATCTAGCATCAGATCCAACACCCACTTCTGGCCTAAAAGGGCAATTGCATACATACACATAATACCCCTAATCCCTTCCCTATAAAACTGACCATGTTCCTCCTTCAATGCATAATGAACACATCAAATTCTCATCAGAGTTTCTTACTGAATATGCATTACAATTTGAACCCATCTGATCAGAAACTACAATTTACTTAGCATACAACTTTATCTTGCATTCCATTTTTCCCATCCCATTAATACCAAGATCCCATTGTATCACAAATACATCTGAAACCATACCATGCTTTATTCATGCAGTCCCTTAAGCCTAGTTGTATGTTTCCTAAAGTTCAACTGATTTAGAATCCATCTGTTTAATCCTTTAATAGGAAGGCTTCTCTGGCTGGCATGGTGACACCTACCTATAATCTACGGTTGGGAAGCAGGATTGCCATAAATTCCTAAGGCCAGCTTGGTCCAAGTGAGCTGCAGGTCTAAAAAGTGAGGTGTTCTTCCAAAGTAATCAACCAATATAGAAAATCTTCACTTGTGTTTTCTATTTCTGTAAGGTTTCTTTTGGTTTTATTCAGTATCCTGGACCTATATTTACGAAGAAAATAGAGACATGGTTTATCTCTGTGCTCCTTAGCAGACTAGTACTCTTTAATAATAAAATACATAATAACTTGGACTATATAAAACAAATATATTAAAACACACATCAGAAGGCAAGGAAATAAGCAGAAGGAACTGCAGAAAGAGGTCAGCGGCTTAAAGCTCAAACCATTTCACAACACTGCTTTGCTTTTAACTGTTGCCAGCTTGAATAAAAGATCAACAAACCTTAAATTTCTTAGACAACCATTCTAACGGGTTTCTCTGAGTAGTTCTGTCCTGAAGCTTGCTCTGTAGTCTGGCCTTAGAGCTCAGAGGACCACCTGCCTCTGCTGAGGCTAAAGGTGTGTGCCACACCAGTTTTGTTTTTCAAGTAATTTACATCATCTTACCCTGTTATGGGTCTATGAGATTTACCAGTTAAGGAACTTTGACTGGGCTCAAGTGATCTTCCTGCTTCCTGAGTGGTATCCCCCATTTTCCATGGAAATTCAGTTACTTCTCATTTTTCAAAAATGTACTTATTCATTTTCTATATATGAGTACACTGTAGTAATCTTCAGACACACGAGAAGAAGGTATCAAATCCCATTAAAGATGGTTGTAAGCCATTATGGTCATTGCTGGGAATTGAACTCAGGAACTCTGGAAGAGCAGTCAGTGCTATTAACAAGCTGAAGCCATGTCTCCAGTCCTCAGTTACTCTTGAATAGCCAATGAATCAAGGATGAAATCAAAAGGAAATTCATATTTCTTCAAATAAATAAAAAGGAAACAACAAATAACATGTGATACAGCAAAAGCAGTACTAGAGCTCACAGAAATCAACATACACATAGAAACACAAAGCCAAAAAGCTGCAGAGTTTCAAATGAAAACCTTTTTAACATCCTAAAGAAATAGGAATAAGTAAATAACAACTCAAACCAAGAGACTGTGGTTGTCATTGTAAAAATAAGCTAGAGACTACCTGACTAGACATTCAACTGAACTCAAACATGGTACAGAACTGCATAAAGACCTGCATATGTACAGCCAACTTATTTTTCAAAGATAGCAAGATTTCCTGTGAAGAAATTAACTCCATCTCATCAATGATAGCAGGAAAACAACATCTACAGGGGGGAAAACAAACTTGATTCCTCCTACTAATTATGAAAACTATAGAATAAATGGCTAAGCATTAAGACCTTGAATTAGAGTGAAAATTAGAGGGCTGAGCTGTGGTGACACATGCTTTTAATCCCAGCACTTGGGAAGAGGGGGATCTGGGTTTAAGGGCAGCCTGGTCTACAGAATTCTTGGACAAACAGGGATAAACAGAGAACTACTGTCTAAAAAATAAATAAATAACAAGAAAACATAAGAGAAAAGAAAAAGGATTTGATTAAGTGTTAAAACAATTTTAGTTCCTAACCCTGGCTCACTTTTACCTTTGTCAGCTTGATTAAAGGTCAACAAGCCTTTCATTTCCTCTTCACAACACAGCATGTGTTTCCCTGTGTAGCCCTGTCCTGAAACCTGCCCTGTAGACTGGCCTTGGAAAGCCAAGATCCATCTACTTCTACTGAAACTAAAGCTGTGTTCATGGTCTACGAAATTTATCAGTTAATTAACCTTTGACTGGTTTCAGGTGATCTTCCTACCTTAGTCTTCACTTTCCATGAAAATTCAGTTACTCTTGAATAGCCAAAGCACCAAGAATGAAATCAAAAGGGAGATTCATATTTCTTCAAGTAAAAAAAGTGACACACAGCAAATAACATGTGATTCAGCAGAGCAAAACATAGGAATAAGGCAAAATTAAACAAACAAAAAAAAAAGCACAGTATAAAATGGAATCCTAACATCCTAAAAAAATAAGCTACCTGACTAGACATTCAACTTCACCCAAAGTAGAGAACCCATCAAGAATTGTGTATTTACAAAAAACTCATTTTTCAAATGTAGCAAGTGTTCACCAATGGTACCAGGAAAACTTAACATGTATAGGGGAAAAAACTCAAACTAGATTCCTCCTGCTTAGTGTGAAAATTCATTTAAAGATCTTGAATTTAATGATCAACTAGGTAGAGGGTTGGGCTGATGTGTTTTTAAACCAAGCATTTGGGAGGCAGGAGGATCGAGTTCAAGATCAGCCTAGTCCAGAGTTCAGATAGTCAGGGATACTGAGAACTGTCTTGAAAAGTGTTACCACAAAGCAACAGCATACTAGAAGAATTAATCCATAACCAGTGATACTACTTTGTACAGGCTAGCAAAGAATTGAAGTCAGTCAATTTTACCATATTCTAAGGGTATGCATGGTGGTTTTTTCTTTAATCTAAACTGAGTCCATCTCTATAGTTGAGTATCAGGACAATTTTGAGATACTGTTGACAAAAAAAAAAAAAACAAGTTTAACCCTTGTCAATTATCACAAAGTAAAATGTAAGTATGCAGCAGTTAGGAATTTAGAAAGTAAAGCCCCCATTTAGTCTTAGGACTTGGGAAGCAGAGGCAGGTGTAATAAAGACAAACCAGTCAAAGAGAAACCCTGTCTTAAAATTAAGAAAGGGGTAGGGAGGGCTGGACAAATGTGATGAAATCATTGTTTGACAATTTCACAGGGAAACCTGATAATGTGTACAATCATGGTAGTTAGGAGACTGACATTAGTGCACTTAGCACCCTAACTCTGAAAACTCAATTACCATGGACGTGGAACATGTGCCAAGGCATTCTGGTTAGTCTTCTGACAAAAACTGAATTGGAGAAATAGCTGCAACTGGATGTTGGTTGCAGCACTCCCAAATATCCACTGTGGGATGCCTAAGGAAATAGATCTCGATCAAGTTTACAATCACTGAGATGGTGACCTACTGCTTTAAGGTCATGATTGCATTCTCCCTGCTCAGTCTGTACAGCTGTGTAAGCTCACCACAAAATTCACAGAACAGAGCACTGTCAATGGATTGGCAAAACAATCCATTTACATACAGCCCACAAAAAATGTACAAGAGTCAAGTCTGCAGGCCATACCAGATGCTGTCCTGATCACTAGACAGATTAACAGGGACAGCCAGGGCCACGGAGATCCTATCTCAAACATCTCAGGACTAATACTGTACATTTTCTTCTTGTCTGTGCCTTTTCTGGATGTTTACCACATCTGGTTTTCATTCTCAAGTCTTGTGTCACTGGTTCTAAAAATAAAATACAAAGAATCACAGGCATTACATTACTGCCAAAATTAAAACAGAACACAACAGACCTTTGTAATGGTCCGTCTCAGAAGATACATCCATAATTGTGCTTTTTCAACAGGAATTCAGGTTCGGGATAGGATAATCATAGACTAGATCAACTTCATTAACTACAGGGCTGGAAAGATGTCTCAGTGGGGAAAAGCACCAACTGCTCTTCCAAAGGTCCTGAGTTCAAACACCAGCAACCACATGGTGACTCACAGCCATCCTTACACAGATCTGATGCCCTCTTCTGGTGGGGCTGAAGACAGCTTCAGTGTACTTACATATAATAATAAATAAATCTTTAAAAAAAATTTTGACCAGAATGCAAAACAGAGCAGCACTCACATGCACTCCTGCTCTAGAATCTTTACAGGCCATAAGCATCCCAATGAGTTGGTATTCCCTGCTGGCAGAAAGAAATAAGTACCATGACACAGTATTAATATGAACCGCATAAAAAGACTAAACAAGACCACCTCACTTAAGCACAATGGTCTTCTCTCAGAAGCTGTATCTGTCTTCAGGTCATCAACTTCGGGATATAGTTCATCACTGTTCAGACCAGGTATGTCCCACAACTTTAATTTGTACCCTATGCATTCACTACAGTCATTCCAAATAGAAAAGGCAAGAGTAGTTGGTTGGCTTTGGTTTATCAGCACTATTTCAGAAAGCATTTACAGGAATCTGATTCTGTTTCAAAATGGTAAAAATGTATGCTGACAAAAATATAAATCTAGGTTTCTTACACACCTTTTAAAAGACTCAGGTTTTAATCAAGTCACTTTCTGTTATGAATTCTCTTGGATGCTATGGGCTCCCCTCCATCTAAGGAAAAGAAACAAATTCTAAGAATCACACACCACTTCCTATTGCTCTAATACTTCAATTAGAAAACTATGTTATATCGCCCATACATGGGAATCGTTTTGCAACTGTTTCAACCATGCAAAGAATGATGTCGCCATTGTTCAGGTGAGAGGATCCTTGTGCATATAATCGGGTTTCTCTTGGGTGTCACCAGTACCTTCTGAATAGCACAAAAGGCCTAGAATATTTTTCTGCAAACCCTGCTGTGTAAGAACCTACCCAAGGTGCGACCAAGGAACCAGAAAGCAAGCAGCCTTCAACCAGGCTGTCCTGTCCCAATCTCCCCAGGGTCTACGCTTCAATGCTTCAATCCTGAAATCTCTTTTGCTGGTGCACATTTCCCCTAGGAAGTTTACATGGGTACCCTGCTCCATAGACCGCGAGCCTCTAAATTCACTCTGCATGCCCACATTTCGGTTGGTCATCCAAGTGCTTAAACCACGAACCTAAAGAAAAGAAGGAATGCTCAGCTTTCCAAGCAGCTCCCATTATACCTTC
Source organism: Apodemus sylvaticus (assembly GCF_947179515.1). NCBI lineage: Eukaryota > Metazoa > Chordata > Mammalia > Rodentia > Muridae > Apodemus > Apodemus sylvaticus. The sequence goes on from NC_067478.1 coordinate 39,512,250, forward strand.
AGTGGAGGGAAAACAAGGCTGCCTCTCTCTCTAGCACTGATTGGACAGAAGAACACATTGGGCGTGGCCTTTCCTGGAGCAATGCCTGGAGGTGTGCTCAGTGGTCTTTTCCTCCAGGGCATTCCAGGGCATGGTGATCGCCTGCCAAGTGCCTATTCGGTTCTGTGCTCACTCCAGCAGGTTCCACACCACCTGTGTATTCCAAGTCTGGCGACCCACTCAGCTTGATGTGGAGTGGGAGTGGCACCAGAATTCAAAGGAACAACAGCAATTGGTTTTGAGGTCTTCTCCAACTTCCAGCCTAGTTGGCTGGCACAGATGGTTGGTGGCGAGGAGTGGCATTGACCTCACCCTAACTTCAACCCAGGTGGCAGGGGCACCTCTGAAGGGACCGTGGAGGACAGACTATGCAGGTGAAACCAAGCAGCCCTGCTCATGTATGCACATGTATGTGGAGGATGAAGGACAGCCTTAAGTGTTGTCCCACAAACACCATTTTTTTTTCTTTGAGAAAGGGTCTCTTACTGATCTGGAGCTCACAAATGAGGCTAGACTGGCTGAGCACAAATCTAGGAGATCCTCCAGCTCCCAGCTCTGAAAATATGACCATGTGCCACAACGAACATCTTTTTTTTTTTATGTGGTTCTGGGAGTGAATTAATCTTGGGTACATGGCTTGCAAAGAAAATGCTTTACTGAGCCATATTCACAGTCACATTATTAGGTTTTTTTGTTTTGCTTTGTTTTGTTTTTTGGGTTTTTTTGGTTTGTTGTTGTTGTTGTTATTGTTGTTGTTTTGAGACAGGGTTTCTCTGTATAGTCCTGGCTGTCCTGGAAGTCACTCAATAAACCAGGTTGGCCTTGAGCTCAGAAATCGGCCTGCCTCTGCCTCCCAAGTGCTAGGACTACAGGCAGGCTCCACCATGCCTGGCTCGGAATTAAGTTTTTAAGGTTACTAGATGAATGTCATTTTCTAAATGATTTTGGTATGTCTTTTTAATCTTTTTTTTAAAGGCTCATTTATTTCATCATAAATAAATAAGTAAATAAATAAACACAATAAAGTACATTGTAGCTGTCTTCAGACACACCAGAAGAGGGCACTAGATCTCATTACAGATTGTTGTGAGCCACTGTGTGGTTGCTGTTAATTGAACTCAGGACCTCTGGAAAAGCAGTCAGTGCTGATAACTGCTGAGCCATCTCTCTAGACCTGTAGTTTAAATCTTCTGTGTTAAAGTTCATCACAATAAGAAGAGAATTTAGATAAGTTGTTTTCAACTTGTGAGTTGACACCCCATTGACAAACCTATATCTGAAAAAATATTTACATTGTGACTTATAACTAGCAAAATTATGAATTAACAGTGAAAATAATTTTATGGTTGGAGGATCATCATAACATGAGGAACTGTATTAAAAGGATGCAGAATTAGGAAGGTTGAGAACCACTGATTTAGATAATCAACTTTTGTAAAAAGAATAATTTTGGGTCATGGCTTGAATGCTCTAGTGCATAACTGGTTTCTGCATTGTGCTGGGCCTGTGGTAAGGCTGGGGATTATGTTGGAAGTGCATAACAGAGCAAAAGGATTCACCTCATGGCCAGGAAATGAAATAGAAGACAAAGAACCAGAGACCCAGAGACTCTAAGAGTGCCCCTCAACTGACCTGAAGGCCTCTTCGGCTGCTCCTTAAAATTTCTACCATGGGCTGGCAAAAGTTCATTGTCAACTTGGTAGGACATAGAATGATGTAAATATGGGATATAGATATGGGTGTATATGTGAGATATAGGTGTAACTTTGAGGATGTTTCCAGAAAACTTGAACAGGTAGAGAAGATCAACACTAATATAGATGGCATCAACCACCGGGGAGTGGGTGTCTCAGACAGAATAAATCTGAAAAAAATGGAAAACTAACTGGGCAGCAGCATTCATTCCTGACTGTGGAGGTGAGGGACCAATTGCCTCACACTCCTGCTGCCAGGCCTGGAGCCATTTTTTTCCATCACCCTTTCTCCTAATTGGTAGATTATATCCTCAAAACAGGAGTGGAAAATAAACACTTCCTTAATAGCTTCCCTTTGGGTACTTTGTCATAAAAGTGGAAAAGTACAACCACCTTCCAGTATTGACAACAGGAGACCAACCATCTCATACATGGAGTTTTGGGAGACACTGAATATGCAAACTACTGCATCTTGCTTTAAAAATGAGAAAGATGCATGGAGATCTGAGTTATTTAATGCCACAAAATTAATGAGATTCCAGCTTCATAACCATGTCATCACTTGGTTGGTGACTTCATGGTAAGCACTGATGATGGACAGTGGGAACAGAAAAGAGGCAGAGTGGACCCCGGCACTGAAAAGAATGACAGCCCCAGTGACTCATAGAAATTTAAGATCAGGCTCAAGTAGTTTTGCTGTCATTATCTTTTTAAAATGTTTAAGCTGGGCGGTGGTGGCACACACCTTTAATCCCGGCACTTGGGAGGCAGAGGCAGTCAGATTTCTGAGTTCAAGACCACCCTAGTCTACAAAGCAAGTTCCAGGACAGCCAGGGCTATACATTGTAACCCTGTCTCGGAAAAAAAAAAACAAACTATATATTTAAATGTGTACATGTGCTTTGACTGCTTGTAGATCTCTGCCATGCACATGCAATACCTGTGGAGTCCAGAAGAGGGGGTCAAATCCCTGTGACTGGAGTAACAGGCCCTTGTGAGCCACTCTGAGAGTCCAGGAAACTGAATCCAAATCCTATAGAAGAGCAGCTAGTTCCTTTAATCTGCTGAGCAACCTTCCCTTTTGTTGAATTTCAGAATTCACAAGGCTTTTGTTTGTATCCCAAATAATTACTACCATCCCTGGTCCCTGACCCCTTACAGAGTCTCCCCATTCTCCCTCCCATTTGTATCTGAGAGGGTGCTCCCTTATATCCTGAGTATCCCTGTACCTGGAGCATCAAGTCTCTGAAGGATTAGCCCACTGAGGCCAGACAATGCAGCCCTCTGCAAATATGACCCTAGAGCCATGGGTCCCTCTATGTGCACTCTTTGGTTGCTAGTTTAGTACCTGGGAACTCTGGGGGTACTGGCTGGTTCATATTGTTCTGGCTATGGGTTGCAAACCCCTTTAGTTACTCCATTCCTTTCTCTAACTCCTCCAAGGGGACCGTGTGCTCAGTTGGCTGTGAGTTTCCACCTCTGTATTTGTCAGGCTCTGGCAAAGCCTCTCAGAAGATAGCTATATTGGGCTCATGTCAGCAAGCCTTCTTGGCATCTGCAATAGTGATTTGGGTTTGGTGTCTGTATATGGGATAAATCCCCAGGTGGGACAATCTCTGGATGACCTTTCCTTCAGTCCTTGCTCTAGTCTTTGTCTCTGTATTTCCTCCCATGAGTGTTTTGCTCCCCCTTCTAAGGAGGACTGAAGCATTTATACTTTGGTCTTACTTCTTCTTGAGCTTCATGGGGTCTGTGAATTATATATTGGGCATTCTGAGTTTTGGGGCCAATAGTCATTTATCAGCAAGTGCATAACATATGTCTTCATTGCTACTGGGTTCCCTCACTCAGGATGATCATTTATGATTCCATCCATTTGCCTAAGAAATTTTTAAATTCATTGTTTTTAATAGTTGAGCAGAGACAGGCAGTGAGGGTACACACCTTTAATCCCAGCACTTAGGAGGCGGAGGCAGGCAGATTTCTGAGTTCAAGGCTGGCCTGGTCTTCACAGTGATTTCCAGCACAGCCAGAGCTACACAGAGATATCCTGTCTGGGAAATCATCTATCCACTTTTGAAGTTGTTTATCAGATGTAGGAGTTCTCTGGTGGAATTTTTGGGGTCAATTAAGTTTACTATCTTATCAATGGCAAGTAGTGATGTTTTAACCTCTTCCTTTCCAATTTGTGTTTTCCTTTTGTTGTCTAATTGCTCTTGCTAGGACTATCAGCACTATAGCGAACAGGTAGAGAGAGAGTGAGCAGCCTTGTCAAGTCCCTGATTTTAGTGAGATTGTTCAAGTTTTTCTCCATTTAGATTGATGTTGGCTACTGGTTTACAGTATACTGCTTTCACTATGTTAGGGTATGATCCTTGAACTCTTGATCTTTCCAAAACTCTTAACAAGAAGGGATGATGAATTTTGTTAAATGCTTTTTCAGTATCTAATGAAATGATCATGTGGTTTGTTTCCTTTGAGTTTGTATATGTAGTGGCTTATATTGATGGATTTCCATATACTGAAACAGCTCTGCACCTCTGGGATGAAACCTATTTGATCAAGGTGAATGATAATTTTGATATATTCTTGGATTCAGTTTGTGAGATTTTTATTGAGTGTTTTTGCATCAATATTCACAAGGGAAATTGGTCTGAAGTTCTATTTCTTTGTTGGGTATTTGTGTGGTTTAGATATACGCATAACTGTGGCTTCATAGAACCAGTTGGGTAGTATTCCTTCAGTTTCTTTTTTGTGGAATAGTTTGAAGAGTATTGGTATTAAGTTTTCTTTGAAGGTCTGATAGAACTCTACACTAAACCCATCTGGTCCTGGGCTTTTTGTTGTTGTTGTTGGGAGGCCTTTAATGACTGTTTTTATTTTATAGGGATTATAGAACAGTTTATAGGGTTTATCTGATCCTGATTTTACTTTGGCACCTGATATATCTCTAGAAAACTGTCTATTTCATCCACGTTTCCAATTTTGGTGAATATAAGGTTTTGTATCAGTATCTGATGACTTTTTTAATTTCCTCAATTTCTTTTGTTATATCTTCCTTTTCAGTTCTGATTTTGTTACTTTGGATACTGTCTCTGTTTTATCTAACTTGTTGATTTTCTAAAAAAAAAAAAATAACAGCTCCTGGTTTTGTTGATTTTTTTTATATAGTACTTCTTTGTTTCTCTTGGTTGATTTCAGCCCTGAGTTTGAGTATTTCCTGCTGTCTACTCCTCTTGTGTGTATTTGCTTCCTTTATGTTCTAGAGCTCAAACTGTTAAGATTCTAGTGTATGCTCACTCCAATTTCTTTTTGAAGGCACTCAGAGTTATGAGTTTTTCTCTTAGCACTGCTTTCAATAGCATCCCATAAGTTTGAGTATGTTGTGTCTTTATTTTCATTACTTTTCCTTCTTTCCTTCTTTCTTGAATAAGTTATCATTGACTTGAGCGTTGTTCAGCTTCCATGTGTATGTGGGCTTTCTGTTGTTTTTGTTGATATTGAAGACAAGCCTTAGTCCCTAGTGATCTGATAGAGTGCAGGGGATTATTCAGTCTTCTTGTATCTGCTGAGGTCTGTTTTGTGACAGCTTATATGGTCAAGTTAGGAGAAGGTACAATGAGGTACTGAGAAGAAGGTATATTATCTGCCTGTTTCTGCATTTTCTTCTGCTTATTTCCTTGCCTTCTGATGGGTGATTTAATATATTTACTTGATACAGTCCAAGTTATTATGTATTTTATATATTAAAGAGTACATGTCTGCTAAGGAGCCCTGAGATAAGCCATGTCTCCATTCTCTTTGTAAATATCAGTCCAGGATGCTGAATAAAACCAAAAGGAACCTTACAGAAATTGAAAACACAAGTGCAGATTTTCTATGCTCTTTGATTACTTTGGAAGAGTGCATCACTGTTTTGACCTGGAGCTCACTCAGACCAAGCTGGCCTTAGGAATTTATGGCAATCCTGCCTCCCAACTGTAGATTACAGGTAGGTGTCACCATGCCAGCCAGAGAATCCTTCCTATTAAACTATTTAAAAAATGGAGTCCAAACCAGTTGAACTTTAGGAAACATGCAGCTAGGCTTAAGGTACTGCATGAATAAAGCAAGGTATGGTTTCAGATGTATTTGTGATACAATGGGATCTTGGTATTAATGGGATGGGAAAAATTGAATTCCAGATAAGGCTGAATGCTATGTACAGTGCAGTTTCTGAGCAGATGGGTTCAAATTGTAATGCATTTTCAGCAAGATACTGTGATGAGAATTTGATGTGTTCATTATGCATTGAAGGAGGAACATGGTCAGGTTTTATATGGTGGGGAATAGGGGTGTTTTGTTTATGTGTACAATTGCCCTTTTGTGCCAGAGTGGCGTGTTGGATCTCAAGCTAGAGTTCAGCTGCTGTGAGGGAGCTGGGTAATGAACTTGGGTCCTGAAAGCAGTAAGCACATTTGACCACTGAGCCATCCCCATCATTGACCTGAACAAGAGACAAGTTCAAACAAGGCATCATTTTAGTGGGAAGTAAAATTATTTTCCATTAAATTTATTAACTCAAACCTTTTAATATACACTGGATGATATTTTTGGCTAAACCTCCCAATTTAGAGATTCTGACTGAATACTTCTTTTTGTCAATAAAGGACTAAATTTTTTCTCACCTGGGACCTGAAGCTTCTTAAGGAACTTACCTGAGACCTCAGTAGAGACTCAAGTCTTAAAAAAAAAAAATCGGGGTTCTAGGGCTTGAGAAATGGCTGCAATTCAAAGAACCTGGGTGTTGAAAGTGCACACCTTTAATCCAGGCACTCCTGGTTCCAGGCTCACACTGTCTCTCCCCCTAACACCACTCACCTCCTCTGAAAGAGTGGAGATTCCCCCATCCCCAGTATCCCACTGATGGCTCAGCAGTTAATAGCACAGGCTGTTCTTCAAGAGGTCCTGAGTTTAAGTTCCAGCAACCACATACATTCTCACAGCCATCTGTAACGTGATCTGATGGCCTCTTCTGTCAGGCAGGTGCACATGCTGATTGAGAAATATATTTAGTTTGTTTTGTTTTATTTGAGTCAGGGTCTCACTATGTAGCTCTGGCTTTCCTGGAGCTGAAGTTTGTAGGCCAGGCTGGCCATGAACCACTGATTGCCCAGCCTCTAATTCCAGAGTGCTGGGGTTGAAGGTGAGTGCCTCCACACCCAGCTTAGAAGAAAGATTCCCAATTGAGAAAATTCATGCATATTGGCCTATCCAATGGGCAAGTCTAGGGCAAGTTCTTAATTAATGTTTGCTTAGCATCACTCCTGGGGAGGTGTGCCTGAGTAGTACAAGGAAACAAGCTGTGCTGGGTGCTGGTGTCAGGCAGTCCTCTGCAAGCTGAGGGCAACCAGAGAAACCCTTTCTTAAGAAAAAAGAAAACTGAGCAAGCCAGTGGGCACTTTTTTCTAATGGAGCCATTCCTCCATGGCTTCTGCTTCAGCTCTCTCCTTGAGCTCTTCCCTAACTTTCCTGTGTGATGGAGTGTAGGCTGAGTGCTGTGAGCTGAAATAAACACTTTCCTCCCCAAGTTACTTGTGGTCTTGGTGTTTATTACAGCAATGGAAACCCTAACTAAGAAGGGAACCCTTAGGTAAAAAAAAAAAAACCCTTGAGAAAGATCTTTTAAAAGAATTATTTTAAAATTTTAACATTAAGACTGTGCATTATTGGGCAGTGCTGGTACACACCTTTAATCCCACCACTTGGGAGGTAGATGCAGGTGGATTTCTGAACTCGAGGTGAGCCTGGTCTACAGAGTGAATTCCAGGACAGTCAGGGCTATACACAGAAACCATGTCTTGAAAAACCAAAAAAAAAAAAAAAAAAAAAAAAAAAAAAAAAAAAAAAAAAAAAAAGAAAGAAAGAAAGAAAGGAAGGAAGGAAGGAAGGAAGGAAGGAAGGAAGGAAGGAAGGAAGGAAGGAAAGAAGAAAGAAAGAAAAAGGCTGTACATTCCTGGTCTAGGAAGATATCTCAACGGGTAAAGACACTTACCACCTAGCCTGAGGACCTGCTTCCCCAAGCCAAGATCTCCATATTCCCAGTGTGGTATCAGCATGTGCTCACAAATAAATGTAAAAATACAAAAAGAAAAACTTTTGGGGACTGTTTCTGTTATCATTAGAGGAAGCAGATTCTTGACTCTGAGGATGAGTAATAGAAGCTCCAAAAGAATCAAAGAGTAAAGTGTAAGACTTTCATGAAGCCACTCATCTGAACTAAAAATTATGCTACTTAGCATTGGACACAGCAGGAGAAAGTGTTCTTAAAAGCTTATCACAAACTGAACTTCTGGGACTGGACAGATGACTCTGAATTAGAGAGAGAATTACTGTTCTTGAGGATCTTAGTTAAAATCTCAACACCTAATTAGTCAGACAGGTCACATCTACCTATAACTCCACCTCAAAAGGTAATCCTACACCTCTGACTTCTGTGGGTGCCTGCACTCACACAGTGTACAGCTGCTCAGACATACATTAAAACAAAATCTTAAAAACAAACTGAACCCAAATGGATAATTTGACTTGTTCCAAAATAAGAAATATCAGCTTGTAAAAGGCCTTGCTGTCAAGCCTGACTGAACACCCCACGGACCATACTGAAAGGGAGAAACCAACCTGTCCTCTGTCCTCGATGTGTATAACATGGCACAGCTCGATAGACACACCAAACAAAAATATTTTGGAGAAAATAGAAGGTTGATTTAAAGGAAAGGAAGGATAGAAAAGAGACCTCAGTGGGAGAGGAAGCCCCTAGCATCTCAGACGTGTGCCAGTGTAAGGGGATACCTTTAGAGATCCCCCTCCCCTGCTCAGAGAAAAAGTGACAGGGGATGGAGGCAGGATTTGGGATGGGGTGACCAGGAGGGGAGTAGTAAGTGGGATGTAAAGGGAATAATTAAAGAAATAAAATTAAATTTACAAAAAATTGGTGTTCAGACCCAAACAGAATTCTCAACAGATGAATCTTAAATGTCTGTGAAGCACTTAAAGAATTGTACATCCTTAGTTATCAGGTAAGGACAAATCAAATTGACTCAGATTTCACATTCACATTCATCAAAATGGATGAGAAAAAAATGTTAAGTTGCAGTTCATCCTTGAAAAGATTTGGAGCAAAGAGAACACTCCTCCATTGCTGGTGGGAATGAAAACTTGTGCAAATGCTTTGGAAATCAATTTGGTAGTTTCTCAGAAAAGTGGAAATAGAACTATCTCACGGCCCAGGTATATCACTCCTGGGTATACAAAAAAAGATGCTCTAACATTTAATCCCAGCACTTGGGAGGCAGAGGCAGGCAGATTTCTGAGTTTGAAGCCAGCCTAGTCTACAGAGTGAGTTCCAGGATAGCCAGGGCCACACAGAGAAACCTTGTCTCAAAAAACAAACAAACAAACAAACAAACAAACAAACAAAAAGATGCTCTATCAAACCATACAGACACATGCTCAAATATGTTCTTAGTAGCTTTATTCACAATAATCAGAAACTGAAAACAACCGAAAAATGGATAAAGAAAACGTGGTACCTTAAAATAAAGGAATATTACTCAAATATTAAAAACAATGACACCATTAAATATGTAGACAAATCGACGAATCTAGAAAAGATCATCCTGACAGGTGGTGGTGGCACACGCTTGTAATCCCAGCACTCTGGGAGGCAGGGACAGGTGGATTTCTGAGTTTGAGGCCAGCCTGGTCTGTAGACTGAGTTCCAGGACAGCCAGAGCTATACAGAGAAACCATGGCTCAAAAAACCAAAGCCAAAAATCCAAAACAAAGAAAGAGAGAAATGAAGGAAGGAAGGAAAGGAAGGAAGGAAGGAAGGAAGGAAGGAAGGAAGGAAGGAAGGAAGGAAGGAAGGAAGGAAGGAAGGAAGGAAGGAAGGAAGGAAGAAATGAAGGAAGAAAGGAAGGAAAGAAGGCAAGAAGGAAGGAAGAAAGACCCATGACATGAGGGAAAGCGCACTGACACTATTAATCATATTTGGCCATACTTGCAGATCGGTGCCTAGCATAACTCTCATCTGGAAACAGATGCAGAGAACCACAGTGACACATTAGGTAGACCTTGACAAATTCTGTGTAAGACAGGGAGGAAAGATTGAGGGAGCCAACAAGTCAAGGTCACTACAGGAAAACCTACAGAACCACTGACCAGAACCACTGAACAGAGAACTTCAATGGAACTTAGGCCCTCTGCACATATGTAACAGATATGCAGCTTGGTGCAGATAGGCACCATGCCGGAGCATAGTATGTTAGTGACTTTGTTGCCTGTCCTGAGCTTACCTGCCTCCTAATTGGGCTGCCTTGTCTAGCCTCAATAGAAGAAGATGTGCCTAGTCTTACTGCAATGTGATATGCCAATGAGGGTTAATATCCATGGGAGTCTTCTTCTCTGAGAAGAAGGGGATGAAGGATAGTAGAAGGGGAAGGGAGGAGAGACTGGGAGGATAAGAGGGAGGGTAAGATGCAGTTGGGACACAAAGTTAATTAATCAATTAATTAATGAATGGGAAAAACATTCATGGTATTGACATTAAAAACAGATTGATCAGTGGAATCAAATCAAAGACACAGTAAGAAATCCACACACACATTGAATCCTGATTTTTGATACAAAAGGCAGAAATTCATAATGGTGAAAAAAAACACCTTCAACAAATAGTGCTGATTTATTTGGATCTGAAGCTGTAGAGGAATGCAAATTGATCCATATCCATGACCCTATGTAAAATTCAAGACCAAGTAGATTGAAGATCTCAATATAAAACAAAATACACTGTACCTGATAGCAGAGAAAGTGGGGGGAAAGGCTTGAACTCATTGGCACAGAGAACAACTTCTTAAACATAAAACCAGTAGAACAGGTACTACAAACAATGATTAACTAATGGCCCCTCATGATACTGAAAAGGTTGTATATAGAAAAGTACACCATCAATAGGATAAAATGGCAGCCTTTAGAATAGAAAAAGATTTTCACCAACTCAACATTCAGTAGAGGGCTAATATCTAAAATATATGAAAAACTCAAGAAACTTGTCATCAACAAACTAAATAGTCCAATTATAAAATGGAATACACGTGTAACCAGAGAATTCTCAATGGAGGAATTACAAATATCTGAGAAACACTTAAACGCTCAACATCCTCAGCTATCAGGGAAATGCCAATCAAAACACCTTTGAGATTCCATCCTATACCTGTCATGCTAGTGATTAGGGGAACAAACCACTATCTGCCAGGAGCCATTCTCACAGAGATCTCAACAATTCCCTCCTGTCAGCCATTTCCAGCTTGCTTTCCCTAGGCTGCCTTTAGGAGGAAATGTACTAGTTTAAAGGTTAGCCAAGTAAGCTAGATGGTCAGTAAGTACAGAGCTTACCAGAGTGGGCTTGAACAAAGGAAGCTCACCTTTGTTTAGGTTACCATAGCAACTCCTTTCCACTTCACCTCCTCATGATCAAAATATGATGCCAAGTTCCTACTGTACATGCCAAACCTTAGCTGAGACCCTGAGAGACAATTATGAGAAACTGTTCCTGAGATATGATGCGAACCCCCTGAGATTGTTCCCCAAATACAATGACTTTCCCCCTTCACCCCTCCTTACACCTGCTTGCTTGCCTTTATAAGGCCTTGTGTGAAAACTAAAGGTGGAGGAATTACAAATATCTGAGAAACACTTAAATGCTCAACATCCTCAGCTATCAGGGAAATGCAAATCAAAACACCTTGATTTGGGTTTCAGACTTGCTGTCCAGTTCTTTTGTGTCTGTCTTATCTCTCGCCGTTGCCTAGGTGGTTCCAGGACCCTGTTGACTGTCTTGTGGGTCAGAACAAATATCTCTGGCAGCTGTAATAACTTGTACAAGCATTATGGAAATCAATATAGTTCCTCAGAAAACTGGAAACTGATCTCTCAAGACCCAACTATACCACTAATGGGCATTTACCCAAAGGGTACACTATACTATCAGAAAAACACTTGCTCGGGTATGTTCAAAGTGGCTTTATTCATAATAGCCCAAAACTGGAAGCAACATTAAATTTCCCTCAAATGAAGATTGGATAAATTAAATGTGGTGCTTTTATTTACATGCAAAATATCATTTATTATGAATTACTGAAAAATAAACACTTCAAATAAGTACTACTTGTACAATTACTGATGTCCTTTTAAAGAATATTTTAGGTATTATTTATTTCTTAGTTATTTAGTTATTAGTGGAAACTTGTATATATTAATGTGGGTGCCAGTGAAGGACACAAGTGGGCATATACCCTGTTGAGAGGGAGCTGGTTTTGAGCCATCCAACAAGAAACAAGTTGAGTCTTCCTCAGGCCCTTGATACCCTGTTTTTTATTGTGACAGCATAATAGCTTTCTGCCCAAATTTTGTTGATATGAGCATGTTTGGGCACTTAGTATAATGGCCATTTTGTAAGATCAAATAAGTATGACCACACTAATGCTCATGATACTCAGTATCTTGGCTGTATCCAATCACAAGCTCAGCATAATAGTCCTTCATCACCAAAGATATTTTATTCACATTTCTAACACAAATGAGTTATTTTGGTTGTGACTTACATAACTAAATCCTAACTGAAAACAAATAGCTTCTGTTTTTTTTGTTTGTTTGCTTGTTTTTTTTTTTTTTTTTTTTTGGTTGGATTTTTTTTTTTTTGAGACAGGGTTTCTCTGTATAAAAGAGCCGTGGGTGTCTTGAAATTGCTCTGTAGACCAGGTTGTCCTTGAACTCAGAGGTACACCTGCCTCTGCCTCAAGTACTGGGATTAAAGGGGTGCACCACCAAGTCTGGCAATGTTTTCAGCCTTTAATGGTCTGCATTTCCCCTGTTTCTATTCTCTCTTGGCCTTCAGTATTTTTCTTTTCCTCTGGTTCATCCACATTGGGTACTGTCCATGCAGGTCCAGAGTCTTTCTGTTCCTCTTAATTTCAGTTTCCATTTTCAAATAATCCTTTTCATCATCCATGTCACACTGCACTTATTCCTGGCAATATTTGGGTACCACCACAGTTTAAATTTCTTCAACAACTTTCATTAAAGCATCACCATCAACTCCGAGAATACTTTTAAGTCTGTTGAGCTCCCTTGGCACATTTTTTCTTTCTCTTCTCAGCAAGAATCTTCATTTCCACTTACTCTGACAAATTTACCCATGCTTTACATGAGAAACACCACTGCTCACCATGAGTAACACAACAACAAGAAGCACAGACACTTCTCTCCATAAATGTGGTACTTTTATAATATGGAATATTACACACCTATTTTTTAAATGACATTATGAAATTTGCAGGAAAATAGATGGAATTAGAGAAAAACACCCTGAATGTGGTAACACAGATCCAGAAAAACTAGCACGGTATACACTCAATTATAAATGAATATTAGTTCTTAAGTAACTGATAATCATGCTGCAGTCCACCATCCCAGAGAGGCCAATTAACAAAGAGGGCTCTACAAGGGACAAATGTATGTCACTTACAAGGGGTAATTAGGATACATTTGAGGGGAGACTAGGGCAGGTAGGGATGGGAACAGGAGTGATCAAGTTCTCAAGGAGGACTGAAGGGAGAGTATGGGAGAGACAACTGGAAATGGATGACATTTGGAGCTGATTTAGACCGCTAGTGAAATTGAAATTCCCTGGAATCTACAAAGGTGAGCCTAAAGACCATTTTTATCAATGGAGGATATAGAGCCTGGACCAGCCATATTCCATAACCAGGCTACATACAGTGGTGGTACTGCAACATGAACCCAGATACAGTCCTTAGACCTACAATGTATCTGGCCAGAAAGATGTGCTGGGGCAATGGAGAAGAACTTTTGGGAGTGGCCAAATAGTGACTGGTCTAACTCTAAGCCCACAAGAGTGGGAGCCATGCCTGACACTATATGGAAAATGAAGAACTGGGGTCTGGATAGCCAAGGACCTAGGGTAAGAAAAATAAGTAAATGAAATGATTCCTAGTGGTATTCTGCTATACTCATAGATTGGGGCCTAGTTCAAAAATCATCAGAGACACTTTCCCTAGAAGTTGATGAGAGCCAATGTAAAGACTCACAGCCATTCAATAGGTAGAGAGAGAGCCCAAATTGGAGTACTCCATTAGGTCTCTCAACTAGGAGTTCAAGGAATCCCATGCAAGTTGAGGAGGAAGAATTATAAGAGCCAGAGGAGTCAAGGACATTAGGATAATACATCCCACAGAATCAACCAAGTAGGGATTCTGGGGGTTCACAGAGACAGAAGCAGCAATCCTGGAACATTGGTCTGTGCTTAGGTCCTCTGCATGTTATGGCTTTTAGCTTGTGGATTTGTAGGACTCCTAACAGTGGATAGAGGTCTGACTCTTTTGTCTGTTCTTAAAATCCATTTCCTTCTACAGGTCTCCCTTGCCCAGCCTTTGTCTGGGAAAAATTGAAGGAGAGGATATGATCTGCCTGTATTTTATTTAAGAATAAATTTTAAAAATATATATGCATATATGTGTATATATATATATATATGCATATATATATACATATATATATATATATATATATACTTATATATACACACATATAGTTTTGTATTTTACCTTATTACATATGAATTCAAAAGACCACAATAGTTAAATAAGAAAGGATCTATACTCTATAATGCTCTAAATGTGTCTAAGATGAAGGCCTTTTGCCTGCACCAAAATTACATTTGAGGAGCTTGGAACAGGAGATATGTCACTGAGTTGCTGTGACTGTTCTATTGTGATTTTTATTTTCCCTCACTTTTATTAATTTACGGCAACTTCATATATTGATTATTCACCCATGAACTCTCCTTCTACTTCCTCTTTATTTGTGTGAATATTTTGAGGTGTTCTGGTGATTTGGCTGGTATGGTGTATCTGCCTCTTCTGCAAAATTTCCTGAGTGTTAGACGAGTGTTAGATATGAAGATGTTGCATTGTTGATATATCAAAAGTGATGTTTTATGACTGGAAAAAAGTTTCAGGAAATTTGGGAATTTAGAGATCCTCCAGAATTTTGTACATTATATAAATGCAACACTAACATTTGCTTTTCCTTTTCCTAATAGAAATGAGCACATTAGAAACACAAAACACAGCCAGGCAGTGGTGTCATGGGCCTTTAATCCCAGCACTTGGGAGGCAGAGGCAGGTGGATTTTGATTTCCATGCCAGCCTGATCTACAGAGTAAGTTCTCGGGCCAGAGCTATACAGAGAAACCCTGTCTCAAACACCTCCCTCCAAAAAAATTCCACAGAAAATAACTCATCCTCTTTGTGCTTAATGTCTCTATATTTTGAGATCTTATTGAACTGCACTATTGTTGATTATTCTTCTCAAATACCTGGTGCTGGCCAAGTTGTCAACACGTGGCATTTCTTATGTCTACTGTGTTTCTAAAATAATATTTGCAATAAGACTCTTAAAGGGACACTCTAATTTCTCAGGTCTCTGTATAGTCCTTGGTGTAATATTCTGGTCAGAGCATTGGCATCACATGAGTCAAACTCTATGTGAACAAAGAAATGCTCAATGCAGTAAATTATCCATATGTTGGGATATTAAGAAGTGTAACTTAGATTAAGCCTTTAGGAACAACATGAGAAAGACAGAGGGAACCATACTGGCTAACCAAAAGGAAGGCAAAAATTTGAGAATTCATTTATGAAAGTCTAGGATGATGAAAGAAAGTGGCCTTGGATGGACATTACAATCTCCTTCTCTTAGCATTCTCAGGTGCACAGGACACTCTAGCAAACCACCAATGAGAGGTTTCTAGAAGAGGATTCCAGCTTTTGAATGTCAGAAAATATTTGTGTGCTCTCAGAGACTGGAAGAATATTCGATATTTAAAGCTGTTTTATGTTGGGGACCATTAATTAACATTTTTTCAAGTGTGTCCCCAAAATAAATCAGCTGTAAAATAATGAAAGTGAAAGAAGAGGGGGAACTTGTTTTTTTTTTTTTTTTTTTTTTCCTAGAAAAAAATCCCTTCTCTCTGAAGGATGAAAGCATAACTTTATCAATCACAGATGGCACATAATTATATTTATTTAGAACAAATAGTGATTCAAGCTTTTATTGATCAACAAAACTGCCTACAGTATATCTTTGTTTCTCTGCTTGACACCATTAAGTTAGAATCGCACAGATACATAATATTTTAATAGTCCTGGAATCCTCCTTTGTATCCTGAGCACACTTAAATTTCTAATTCTACAGTAGATCTTAGATTCTAATTAATAATTCTTACAAGTATGTAAAAACAAAGGAAAGCAGTACCCACTGTGAAATTAACTATTCTGGGAGGAACATGTGGACCACAGATAAGAAGAAAGCAGTCACCCATCTTTTACATTTAATATCATTGTGATATTTGTTTTAATTAGGTTTTGACTGCTGTCAACAGACGCCAGGACCAAGGCAAGTCTTAAAAAGGACAATATTTAATTGGGGCTGGCTTACAGGTTCAGAGCTTCAATCCGTAATCATCAAATTGGGAGCAAGGCAACATCTAGGCAGTCATGATACAGGCAGAGATGAGGATTCTACATCTTCATCTGAAGGCTGCTGGTAGAAGACTGGCTTCCATAAAGCTAGGATGAGGGTCTTAAAGCCCACACACTCAGTGACACTCATACTCCAACATGGTCACACCTTCTAATAGTGACACTCCCTGGGAAAAGCATATACAAATTTTCACAATATTTAATCACAATAAAGGGAGGACACATTACCATAGAAAGGCACTAGCATACTAGATATGGCTTCCTATGGTCATGTGTAGATGGTACAGTAGTATGGCCTTACAGTGTAATCGAAATGTCTAGGGCAGTAGCTGTATATAAGGGAACTCTTGGCTACATCCAGGAAACTCACAAATCCACCCTCACAATCAAGGAACACACCAACCCGGCCAGCTGGCTTCTCTATATAGTGGTGCAATGATGGGCAGGTGGTGAGAAGATTGTAAACATCACCGTCCTTCAAACACACAAGAAGAAATGCACCTTCAGATCCAATATCAAAGTTTCTCAACCAGAAATTGTAACAGACCCCTACAGCCCATTGCTCATGGTCCTTTAAATCCAGTTCCCAGTAATATTTTCCAGTGGTAAAGCTCTCTGTTCCCCAGGAAGTACGATAAGATCCAGGTACATCCAGAAATGGATAGTCATTGTGAGGTCTAAAGTTGAGTCTTCTGAAATTAAAAAGTTGTCTTGGCTGGCAGTTGAACAGGACTAAATTTTGAAAGAAAATTTTCACTGTGGGAAGAGACAACATTTTCGTTAAAACAAATATTTACATTTGTCAGTTGACAGAGAGAGGGGTCCCTAGACATTTTCTGGGTTTTAAAAATAGAAATCCTAAGACAGGAAGTGTAGGTATAGCCAAGGTAAATCAAAGTCAAGAGGTTTCCCAAAGAAACAGAATGAGCACATAATGAAAACTGCTTTGAAAATCTGTAGAAGCTGCAAAGGTGGAGGCCACAGCACAGAACTGCACAGTTCTGTCAGGAGCTTTAGTTACACTGGGCAAGCAAGCTGTGTTCAGTGTAATGAGGACCCCTGAAGGCTGTACCCCTGGGTCTCCATGAAAAGTTATTCCTAAGTCATAGGTCATGATTGCTTTCATCTTATGGTTTTGATTTTCATCCCACTATGCAGATTTGTACGATAAATCTAAGCATGCATTAGCAGTTGCTCCCTAGTAGCAATTGTCCGCATTTAAGTAAATCCTGGTTGCTCTGATATTCTTTCCCTGTGATGTTACAAGCCATATTTCGTCTGGCAGTGTGATTCAGATTGCCCCATGTCTTTTCAACTTGTTTTTTATTATCATCATCTTCATTGTTATTACTATTATTATTATTACTACTACTACTATTATTATTATTATTGTATTTATGGATTTTAGATTTTTCAAAACAGGGTTTCTCTGTATAGTCCTGGCAGTCCTGGAACTCATTTTATAGACCAGGCTGGCCTTGAACTCAGATATCTGCCTGCCTCTGCCTCCAAGAGTGCTGGGATTGCAGGCATGTGCCACTACCCCAGGCTTCATTCTATTTTTTATTGCATGTGATAGATGACTTTTTTTGTGATCATTTCCGTAGTTTCTTTGAGATAGGATTTCTTGCTATATACTCTTGACTAGCCTGGAACTTACTATGTCAATTTATCTGGCCTAAAACTCTTGGGCAATCCTCCTGATGCCATGTTTTTAATATTGGGGTTACAAGGGGGTGCCACGATATCTTGTAAATTTTTAATCTATGGACTATAATACACTTTAAAAATTCAACTGATAGCTCAGCATGGTTTCACATGTCATTAATTAAAGCATTCCAGAGCCAGAGGCAGGTGGATCTCTGTGAGTCCAACCCAGTCTGGTTTACAGAGCTGGTCCCATGATAGCCAGGGATACAAAGAGAAATAATATCTCCAAAATAAGAAAAAATATTCAATAGCATAAATATTTAATAAAAACATACAGATATTTTAATGGCTTAATATACATTAAACTGTCCTGAATTAATCATTCTGTGTGTCTCAAAGAACAAATGAAACTATATTTTTCAGCCTGAATCATGTACATCATTAAATTGGTATTCATTAATCTTTGCTTGTAAAATGACCTTCTGCCTAAATATGATTACAATGTGGCTTAAGTAGACCAATCTTTTTAGGGAATTAAAATATTCATTGTACAAATGTTATCTCACAGTTCAAGGGCACCTCTGGACTTTAATTATATCAGTGCTGACACTCACCTTGGAAGCGGTTGAACCTTGCTGCCAGCCCAGTATTGGGATGGGCACTGAGTTTTGGTTTCACACACTGTGTCAGCTGCACTGACTCACTCCTGCAAGGAGAAGACATTGATTGGCATGTACTACAGATATCACCCCAGTGATGAGGAGAAATCTTCACTAGGATCCAAGTATTAAAACCTTTGTCCTACAAACTGACAAGTGAATTTCAATCTCAGGAACCAATGGTGAAGGGAGAGGACAGGCTCCTGAGAGTGCTCCTGTGTCCCGCACACATGTGCACTCACTTAGGGATTCCTAACAAACCAAACTGAGAAAAGGAAACACTTACCTGAACATTTTTCACACAGAACATTTTCTGGTATTAAAGAAAGCCCATGGTCAGGAAACAGGGTGGTTTCCTCTTAGATGCGCTTTCTGAAGCCCTTCCTGTTACCAACCTCTTCCCTATGCTTCCAGCCCTTTTCTTCTACTACCAGGAAAGTACAGCCCATGGACCTCAATGATTAGGATTTGAAAACAACAAATTTTAGCTCAACCCCATTACATACACACTTCATTCATAGGGAAAAAGAAAAGACACTGTCTGGTGAAGGCAAACAGGCTTCATATCCATGAAAACAATCCCAAAGTCATCATCCATAGACAAATATTTTCTGTGTAAAGTATATCTATAAATTGCTAAGAAGGCTTGTCTAGCTTTGAATGATAGTTCATAGTATCCTGGTTTACACTGAGGATTAAACTCACCTTCTGAACCAGTCATCCAAATCCTGCAAACAAAACAAGGGAAGATATCTGAAGAAACAGCCTACAATGTATTTCTATATATACATAAAGATTTATTTTAGAGACTAATTTATTCATTTTATGTATTTGAGTATAAGCTTGCTCCCTTCAGACACACCAGAAGAGGGCATTATATCCCATTACAGACAGGTGTGAGCCACCATGTGGCTGCTGGGAATTGAACTCAGAATTACTGGAAGAGCAGTCAGTGCTCTTAACCACTGAGTCAACTCCCCAGCCCATAAATTTTTTTTCTTTCTTTTCCTTCTCTGTTTATAAATTTGTTCCCTTTAACATTTCACATAAAAATTAAAATATATTCAACACCACCTACTGGTTTATATTGTTGTTACTGCAGTCAGCAGTGGAGCAGTGGAGACAGAATAAGAATAATATAAGAGTTTATTTTGTCTTTAGAAAACTTCCCACTTCCTTATTTGGCAAGAACTGGACAATCTCAGGACCAAGCTTATTACTACGATACAGATAACACAGTGATTAAAGCATGGAATGAGGACTTGAGGGTTTTATTCTGGAGTCTTACACATCCCTCTTGACATCAACAATAAGTGACTCTAAGTAGAGTTTAGAATTCCTCAGGTACTGTCATTGTCATAATTTTAGAGCTGGAAAGGCCCCTTTCTTTGTCTTCTCACAATCTCATATATATATATATATATATATATATATATATATATATATATATATATATATATATATATATATATATATATGACCTTCACAGCATTTGAACCATAGTAATTTTAATTCATTGTGTGTTGTCTTCACCATTTAACCATAGTCCTTTAAAGTTAACCATTGGGCCTTCTTCACCCTTTCTTAAGTACTTAGCCAGTAAGTAATATTTACTGAAATTTAACTGGCAATTCTGAATCATTGTCTTCTACATTTTGCACACAGGGAAATTGATGCTTAACAAGAAGAACCATATATAAAGAAAATTCAGTCATCACTACACTGATTCACCCTGCAAATGTATTTTCAAGTCCCAGGATAATGCCAATGAAGTTGATTAGCACAATGGGATGAATTTTTAATGAAATCAGGCTGTGAGAATATTTGAGAAGCATATGGGTAGGAGTTATACACTGCTTTGTAACAAGCAGCTGTCTGTAAATAGGGCTTTCATTGATCTTGTACACAAAGCATAGGAAACTTTCATTAAGGGTACTTCAAAACTGAGGCCTAACCCCTACATGGTGCCTCATATCTGTAATCTTAGAATTTTAGGTTTAGGTCTCTGGAATCCTGTGAATCCCAGGCCATTGTGCACCACAAAAGAAGAACATATACCAAATCCCCCACCTCCCAAAGAAAGCTCAAAAACACAGCTTTCAAACAGAACAAACTTATGGTAGACTACCTTAAACTGTACTAACATCCAAGGGGAGGTAAAATGGAGGGTTTGGTAACAAGAATCACTTAATTTGGTGTTTCAAAGACACAAGCTACAAAAACAAATAAATGAGATATTCTATATGGAATCTGCTGACACAATGTCAACAAGCTTGCTCTTTTTAGGTTATTACAGAAATTATCTCTCCAGATTTTTCTTAAAGCCTGATAATAAGTACAGGGGATATAGAAAGGAATCTCAAATGTAACAGTCACAGGTGTGGACCTCAAATAATCAATCTGTTTCAAGCACTCTTCCATTCTTACCTGCAGCAGCAACACCTCATATGGCTTCTGGGACATGGCAATCAGCTCCTGATACATTTCTATTAGTTGACGCCTCTTGTGGAACATCATGGCTTCACTTTTCTTAAACTCTTCTACAATAATGTTACTTTGATTTTTCATACATGCCATATATTGATTCTCTTCTTCTTCGAGGGGTGGATATAGTTTGCTATACTCTGACCTGATCATTTCCTCCCGTAGGGTCATATAGTCCTGAAGGAAAAAGAACATGCTAGATCATATCTGGAGAGTATTTGGTCCTCTCCACTGAGTTCTTCTATGTTTAAATTCAACTACAGGATCCGATTAGGGTGCTGCACACACTGATTTACTGTCTCCACTTTTCAGAAAATGTCAATTATATTATTATACTTTGTTATTAATAGCAGGAGTAAACAAATCCATCCTTTTCCCTTACCATTTTCTTCTATTAAATGAGTTTCTGAGATATCTGGGAAAAAAAGAGTTTGATTCATAATATTTTCACTCTAAAACGCAACTTTGGGCCAGGCAGTGGTAGTACACACCTTTTATCCCAGCAGGCAGATTTCTGAATTTGAGGCCAGCCTGGACTACAGGATAAATTCCAGGACTGCCAAGGATACACATAGAAACGCTGTCTCAAAAAATCAAAAAAGAAAAAAAAAGGAAAGAAAAAAATGCAAATTTGCACATACATAGTAACTGAAATTCCAAATGGAGTCATTCAGTCTGATGTACTCTGCTAAACACTCAGAAAAACACCCATTAATATCAAACTTTTCTGCCACATGGCCAAGCCGTTCTCTGTGTATTCAAAATTGGATTTTTCCTTTAAGAATGTAGGGTTAACAAAAAAAGATATCCTAGCATCATCTCCCATGTCTGATCCTCCAATTGTGAATGACCAAGTTTGCAAGATATCTGTGTCTGGTTGACTTTACACATCAGGCTCATACCCACCAACCATCCACGAATTGTTCTCCTCTGTGCATTTACATTCTCCTGCTGATCTTGGATCTTCTGCAATAAAGATGTCATTTGCTTTTCAAGTTTCAGCTGTAATATATAAATTAATTCATTAATTAGTAAATATCATCATTAGATAAATAATGAGTTATCTAACAGAGAAACTCTAGCACTGAACAAAATTAATATAGAGGTGGTAGAAGGATCACAGTGCTGTTTATTTTTATTTTTTAGTAAATATTGAACTTTAGTTTTCAGAACATAGAATAACAAAACACAATCACCCTGTGCTCAAGTAAAGTGATGGATAAATAGCATTTGATTGGGATCCCCACATCCTTCTAACCAGCTCATTCCAATGTAGTTTTGGGATTTTAGTCTCATGTCACAAGGACTTTTTAAAGATGTAAATTTAGAACAATTATACTTTTCAGTGACATGAATATAATGAATCATGTGACTAAAAATGAAATTTATACTTATGCACCTCTCAAGGAATGTTTACATTTTATAGTCATCCCTCATTCCCTCTTGAAAAAGTGCCAAGATTTGGAGTACAATTGATTCCTAAGAACCAGGACAAGCCTCTCCCTGTGGTATGTTAAGCCTCCCTCTCTCAAGCTCTCATCCTTTTTTTTTTTTTCTAGAAGCATCGCTTACCATTTGCTTTGTAACACGCAGTTCAATGGTGCAGTGTCTGTGACCTCTGTGATCCTGGGAGTCAGAACACAATTGACAGAGGAGGGCCCTGCTCTCACCACAGAATTTTATCTTTCTCTCCTTGTGGATCACACACTTGTGATCGTCAAAATTCAAATACTTCATGATCCTCTGTTCTCTCACATTAGATACCCGTGTCTTCATAGTGATATTATTTATGAACATCCGATGGGATGGTTCCCTACATGTAGGGCAGAGGTCTGGCATTCTGATATCTTCTGAAGAAAGGATGAGACAGGCCTTGCAGAAAGTATGGCCACACCTTAAGAAGACTGGATCCATAAAGATGCCTCGGCAAATCAAGCAAGTGAGTGTTTCCTGGGAGGTTTGCAAAATGTCCATTTTTCTGAGGGGAAAAAAGTAGAATTATTATTATTGGACCAGAGAGGAGTAAGAGACTAGACAAAATTTGATTTAACTTGTGATTGAATTCTGATTATGGCAATAAAGACTTTTTTATATTTTATCTTTGCCCAAGAACTTTCCCCTACATATTGCCTGACACCATTTTAGATCTACCATGTACATTCTTACTGAAGACTTCAGCCAAATTGGTATGTTTTTAAAGGCCAGAGACATTCCTCTTCATTGTTATACAGAAAGAAATACCATATTGAGGAGTGATCCAAGTCCTTCTGGTCCAAAGGCCAGCCTTTTACTGCAGGCATGTGAGTAAACAGCTCCTTCATTTGTTGTCTATTCCATAAAATACACATTACTGCATGCCTTCTCTACTAAATACTTTTGTTTGGTATCTGACTATTACTTTCTTATTATTCAGATTTGACTGCCCCAACCCTTAAATCTTCATGGGAAATATCACTCACTTCTCTTCTTTCTGCTACAAAAATGCCTAAAATAATAAGAATTTATGCTGTCTCCTACTTCAAGGATATCATGGTGGGGAAGAAATCGTGGCAGGAGCTCAAGGCAGCTGTTCTCATGACTTCCAAAATCAGGAAGCAAAGAGCAAAGGATTGGGATGAGAAGCCTTCAAGCCATGGGCTGGAGGAATGATCTCACCAACATTTAGTGTGGCTCTTCTCAACTGAATGAATCTAATAAAATAGATTTTAACAAATATATCAGGTCATTTCTATAGCAATCATGCTCCCCTCAAGTAGAACACAAGGGGAATTCTTTTTTTTTTAATATTTATTTATTTTTTATATATGTTAGTACACTGCACTGTCTTTAGATACACCAGAAGAGGGCATCAGATCCCCATTACAGATGGTTGTCATTCCTGGGAATTGAACTCAGGACTTCTTGAAGAGCAGTCTATGCTCTAAACTGCCGAGCCATGCCTCCAGGACAGGGGCAATTCTTTGCAGACACTTGTTTATTTTCCCCAAACACAACTCCTGCCTTGAGTTTTTGGGAAGAAATCTTGAGGCATAAATGAAACTCTCATGTTTATGTGAGACTTGGTTATCTAACAGGTACACATTTCCCATTTCTTAACTTTTACATGTAGAAATAATCTCAGGCCCATCAGTGGAGTTGCATGCATTTAATCCTAGCACTTGTGAGGTAGAGGCAGAGACATGTGGATTTCTGAATTCAAGGCCAGCCTGGTCAACAGATTGAGCTCCAGGGCAGCCAGGGCTGCAAAGAGAAACCGTGTCTTGAAAAACCAAATAAGAAAAAAGTAAAGAAAAGAAAGAAAAATGTAAAGAAAGAAATAAAGGAAGGAAGGAAGGAAGGAAGGAAGGAAGGAAGGAAGGAAGAAAGGAAGGAAGGAAGAAAGAAAGAGAGAAAGAAATTAAGAAAGAAAGAAAGAAAGAAAGAAAGAGAGAAAGAAAGAAAGAGAGAGAGAAAGAAAGAAAGAAAGAGAGAAAGAGAAAGAAAGAATCTGTTAGAGGCAAATTTTGTCAAAATAATTAAGCTTCTGCAGTTATACACGTATGGAATCAAATGACTTTAGCTGGTGTTCTGTATAATGCAAATTGCAGTACAAATATTATCAACAGTCAGATTAGCAAAACCATTGGTACTTTAATGCTGCCTTCCTTAATTAACTAATGATCTTTTTTTTCTTTGGGATTTTTTTCTGTATATTAGACATTTCGCTACAAAACAAGAACACAGAAATAACACAGATTAAACACAGAAATAAAAAATTGCATCTAATTTTAACCAGAATGCTCTCTTCTGAATAAGAGAGTGGTTAGTGTTCTCTACTTTAATTACCTGTAACATTCCAATCTAACATACCAAACTCTAGGAGGAATAGCCAATTCTACCATGGTCATACACTTAAGTACCCATTTATACTGTGAGATCTTCCCTCCTATAATTTACAACAGAAGAAATATTAAAATTCTTTTGCTGAAAATTGACTTTTTACTTCTTTACTTTCCTAAATGTCTTTAAAACATTCAGAGCTTTTGTTAAGCATAGAATGCTCTTGAAATATTTTAGAATTTAGACAATGAACAAAATTGAAAAGTATCATGAAACTATCTCTCTATACAATACATCAGATCAACTAAAATGTCCATAATGATAAATTTAAAATTATCTAAAAAAAGAAAAGAAAAAAGCAGGCTGTGGTGGCACATGCGATTAATCCCATCACTTGTGAGAGAGAAGCAGGTAGATTACTTGAGTTCAAGGCCAGCCTAGTCTACAGAATGACTTCTAGGACAGCCAAGACTATACAGAGAAACTCTGTCTCGAAAAAAACAAAATAAGTAAATAAAAAATAAAATTATCTACAACCTTAACCCAGATTATATCCCAAGAAAGAAATCCAAATGCAAACTGAGATAGGTTTCACTGAATAGCAAAACCAATTTCTAAGCAAACAACTGTTTGTATTTAGTTAAAAATAGGAACTATGAAGAAATTTTCTCTTGTAAATTGTGCACTTACCCAAGCAATTATCCCGGTGCTCATCAATGCTTGGTAGCAATTCAATAAATACTGGCTCAGTTCTGAGATCAGATCCTCAGAGCTTGGGGTTGATAGGTCTAGCAGTGCCTGGAACTGAAGTTTGGAAACACTCTGTGTCTGATCTGGAAAGGAATAAACCTGGTTTGCCCCAGGACTGTGCTTAGAGTCTCTAAAGACCACTCCTACTTCCTCCCTTGGTGACTTTTAATAAAGCTTCCAATAGGAGTGCTTCTCTAAGTGGGATTATCTAAATGGATTAAAGATTGAACTACTACCTTGGCCATTCTCAACAGACAAATCTCCCCCAAGGGATTTCCTGAATCATGTTTAGCTGGGTGTGGTAGCTCACACATTTACCCAGAGTCCAAGGAATTAGAATGCTGAAGGAGGAGGATCTCAACTGCTACTTTTTCCAAGTCTACACCATTTACTCACTTTCTGTTCTAAAAGGGGTGAAAATACCTGAAACTCCCTCTATTTACTTTTCACAGTGTATAGTGACTGTAGACTTCAAAGATGCCTAACTGCCCTTCTGTTGAGTTCACATTAACCAGACAGTTGTGTGTTAATGTTGTAGCTATGAAATATCTACGAACTTTCCACATCTCAGTCAGGTTTTTGCTTGCTTTGCACCTGGATGGTTTATTTTTTTAATATGTTTTTAGTTAAAAAAAAATTCCATAGTTTTCCCTCTCCCTTCCATTCTTACAGGTCCTTTATAGAGGTGGCTAGCAGAACTTTGGCTAGGATTTTAGGAAGATTCTCGAAGCTCAAATGTCAGGGTTTAAGTAGTTTTTCCCCTTTAAATGATTTAGTCAAGAGGGGAAAAATCCTAACAAGAAAAATTCCAGCCCCTTGAGTTATTCTTAATTCCAGATGTAGTCAAATTGCGGCCAAGAACAGCCATCACAGGGGCTGAACACTTTGTATTGGGTGATCAGTTAGAAAGCTTATCCCTGATACAGGCTAATTCATTGTCTAGGTGTCAGAGCTAAGGTCTTCACCTCAGCAGCCAAAGAGCAGAGAAGCAGAATACCTGCCCCTACTCACTCCTTTCTTTTATTCCTGTGTACCTAATCTATTGGATGGATGCTCAAAGGATGGCTTTTCCCTCTTGTTCTCTGAAAGGCCCTCATAGACATACCCAAGGGAATAGCCTGTTGATTTCCTAGGAACTTCTTTTTATCATTTAAAATAAACTTTTCTCATGAAGTGGGGCTTCCCATTCACAGCTGCCCATTACTAGGTTAGATGAACTACAGAGAACAAATTCCTTTAATATGTAGAGACATTCCATATTTTTTCTAACTCTAGAAAATCTTGAAGAATACAGAAGTTGATACTGGGGACTAGGTTATTACTGTGATAGACTTTTTCATGTTTATGTTTGGATAAATGTTGATTTGGTGACTTTGGATTTGGAAAGCAATGAAGTGTTTTAAATTGGGTTTAGTGAATCATTCTAATAGGAATATGGAAGACATTGGTGCTGAGGGTGATTTGAACTGTGGGAGAAGGATCTCATTATGAGGCCTAGAGGCTGCTCTTGTGATATTTAATGAAAAAATATGCCTACATTTTGCCCTAGGTTTTTTTTATTTTGCCCTAGTTTTAAAAGTCTTTATGATGGTAGGTTGAAGAGACTCAGAATAATTGCATTGACAATGGAAATCTCAAAAATGCCGAGCATAGACTTTGTTCTCTATTTAAGTCTCACGAAGAGTTTTGAATATGTATATCAAACTTTGAAAGAAAAAATATAAAATGTATTATTCAAGTATTAAAGCGACACCAGTTGGCCAGTGGTGGTGCATGCCTTTAATCCCAACACTTGGGAGGCAGAGGCAGATGAATTTCGAAGTTTGAGGCCAGCCTGGTCTACAGAGTTAGTTCAAGGACAGCCAGGGCTATACTGAGAAACCCAGTCTTAAAAACAAACAAACAAACAAAAACAAAAACAAAAAATCAAAGGAGTGTTGCTCTAGGAATCGAAATGGAGCTTGATCCTGATTTCAAGGATACATTGAATTGAGGAGTGGTGTTCTTGGAGCAAGATCCCTCCCAACTAAATTTTGATCCAGGCATGTTGAAACATCCCTTTAATCCCACCTTTAAGGAGACAGAGCCACACAGTCCTCAGAGATCAATCTACAGAGCAAGTTCCAGTACAGGAAGGTTTAGATAGTGAAGGAGGTGGCAAACAGAAAGCTAGTGATAATGAAATAGAACAAGGGGAAGAAAGTTGAGATTGGGCACCATGAAGGGGGCCTATGAGAGGCTATTGGTGAAGCCTAATTGCAGTGGAAGACTCTCTTAGTAAGGGTTTCACTGCTGTGAACAGACACCATTACCAATGCAAGTTTTATAAAAGACAACATTTAATTGGGGCTGGCTTACAGGTTCAGAGGTTCAATCATTTGTCATCAATGCAGAAACATTGGCAGCATCCCAGCAGATATGGTGCAGGAGGAGCTGAGAGTTCTAGATCTTCATCTGAAGGCTGCTAGTAGAAGACTTATTTCCAGGCAACTAGTTGAGGGTCTTAAGCCCATACCCACAGTGACAAACCTACTACAACAAGGCCACAAATCCTAATAGGGACACTCCCTGGGCCAATCATATACAAACCATTAAAAAGACCCATCATATTGGAGATGCCAGTACCATCGGCTGACTGCACTATGAATATCAGCAGCAATGGCGTGGAGGGGAGTCAACCAGAGCCTAGAGTGCTAAAGAGGGAAGAACTGGAGATAGAACCCAAGCCTTTTGGAGCAGCCTCGAAGATCATGTGTAGATCTCAGACATTGGAACAAAAAGCTGTGAAGTTCCAAGATGTCAGAACCTTGAGGTACCTGCCAAGGAAAGCTGTTAACACAGAGTAGAAGCAACTCAAAAGAGTGAAGTTTGTTGCTGCTGTATACCAGAGGTGCCAAGAGCAGTCAATAAGGATGAAAGGAATTGGGGATGTGAAGAGTGATTTTACATCAGACATGGAGACGTGAAGTTTGGAGGGTGCCCAACTGGTTTTCTGTCTTGCTTTGGGCCAGTATTTATAAGTTTATTCAGAATTACAGTTAAGAGACTGCCCAAATCTCAGAAGAGATCTAGAACTTTTTAATATTGTCATAACTGCTATAGACTGGAGACTTTTAAAGGTGGATTAAATATATTTTGTATTATACTGTGGCTTGGTATGGTCCTTAGAGTCTCATGTGTTTGAACAAGCCTACGTGATGGTTTGAATATGCCTAACCCAGAGGGTAGCACTATTGGGATCTGTTCTCTTGTTGGAGTAGATGTTGCTTAGGCTGGAATGGACCTGACCTGGTATATAAATCTGGCGGACCTCAAACTCGTAGAAATAAGCCTTCCTTTGTGGTTGGTGCTGGCATTAGAGCTGTGTGCCATCACCCTGCTTAATTATATCTTTTTGAAGGACACAATGTGTGACCTCTCCTACATCTATTCTTGTCTTCTTACTCAATTATGTGAGTAATGTCCCCAAGATAAAACCATAGTTATGTTTCTGTTACTAACACCAAACATACCCCAAGTGATGTCATGAGAGTGGCGCTAGAGTCCCAAAAGTGAGCACTCTTAAAGCTACATCCAGAGAACCATAGGAATTGTCAGGCTTAGAAGAACGTCCAGTCCTGTGGTTTGCAGAACCAGGGAAGTGAGGTAACAAAAGATTCATAGGTCACCCCACATCCACATATGGGTACTACACTGTTTGGACTCACTGGATTTGAATACATAAATAATTTAGGAAGGATGTCAAGAATTTGGGGAGGAGGCTGGAGGGGATGTGATTTTTGGGTGTGCATTCTAAGAAATGAGCAAAGAAAGTTGGGGGAACAAAAGAGGGACCTGGAGGAGATAGAGATTCCACAAGACCAACAGTGTCAACTACCGTGGACCCTTAGGTCTTCCCAGGGACTGAACCACCAATAGAATAACATACATCAGCTCTACCAGGCCCCCCACCCTCTGCCCACATATATTGTAGATGTTCAGCTTGGTCTTAATGTGGGACTCCAAACGTCTAAAGCAGGAATTATCCCTGATTCTGTTACCTAACAGAGGATTCTGTTGCCCTAACTGGGCTGCCGTGTGTGGCTCCAGTGGGAGAGGATGTGCCTAGCTCTGTAGTGACTTGACGTGCCAGGGCAGGGGATAGCCAAGGGAAGTTCTCCACCCCTCAGAGTAGAAGCTGAAGGGGTATGGAAGGAGAGACTATGTGAGGGGAACCGAGAGGAGTGGGCAGCGAATTGAATGTAAAGTGAAGAATCCATATTTAAAAAAGAAAAGAAAGAAAAAGGTCTTCCAGAAAGAAAGCTATGTACATGCCCAAGGACAGCTCATACATGGGCCATTCTGAAACTTCTTCAACATTTGGGAACCTCAAGAGAAATGTCAGGCTTACACATCCCCGACTTGTAACATGAATTGCGTGCTGTTTCCTTCCACACAAGTGTTTGGCTCTAGTAGTTTCAAAAGTTATAACAACATATAATTCATTTATTTGTTTGCTTGTTCCCTTAGAAACAATTCTTAATATTGCATTATCTGTAAAACAGACATCTTTGTTAAAGATTTATTTTTTATTATATGTAAATACACTCTAGCTGTCTTCAGCCACCCCAAAAGAGGCCATCAGATCTCATTCTGGATGTGGTTTCTGGGAATTGAACTCAGGACCTCCTGCTGCTCCTGCTGTATTGTCATAGGCACACAAATGCACATATTGCCTAAGGTGTCTGTGACACCGGCTGGCACACACATTCTAGTGGGCATCCCCTTAACCTCCAAGTCTCTTCTCACGTGTGAAGGATAGTAGCACCGGCCCATGCACCAAGAAAATGTAAGACCCTCCCAAAACAAAGGGCACCCTAGCACCCCACGTTTCCAAAGGTGTCACCCCTTTCACTTTCGAGAAACAGTCTTGATGCAATAGCAGGAGTATTTTTAGTCCAGAGACTCTGAGGTCCACAGTCGTACACTGCGCAGGGGTAGAGGACTGTGGGACCCCGTGCAACTGTAGTCAGGGGTATTTAAAGGAGAAAAATCACAAGGCAAGGTGTGGAGGACAAAGTAGAAGACAAAAATCCCAAGCAAGGCAAAGGGTGGAGGACAAATTATGCATGGAATGGGGAACTACAGAATGAGGAAGTCAGGCAATAGTTTATGCATTAAGGAAGGTTAGAGATTATCTGGAGCAAATGCCCTTGGGGCATTGTATAGTTAAACATTGGAACTAGAATAGGGTGGGCTATCTTTCTCAAGATGAAAGCAGAAAAACAAGTTACTTCATGCTGGACTAGTTGTTTAGGGGTCTAAAAACATTGAGTTGGGGTCTCTCAATGCCTCTTTAATACTTGAGTAATACAGTTTATATTTTTTCTTTCAAAGCTTGCTATACTTGTTCAAAACACTCTTAATGAAACTTAAACAGAGAACAAAGTCTATTCTGGGTAGTTTTGAGACTTCGTTTGTCTTTTGTATTTGGGGGGATGGGTTGTTTGTTTGTTTGTTTTTTCTAGACAGGGTTTCTCTGTATAGTCCTGGCTGTCCTGGTACTTACTCTATAGACCAGGCTGGCTTAGAACTCACAAATCCTCCTGCCTCTGCCTCCCGAGTGCTGGGATTAAAGGCCTGTGGCACCACTGCCCCATGATCGTTCCTTTGCCAATGCGATTAATCTGAGTCTCTTCAACCTACTCTCAGGCAAACTCTTAAAACTGGGGCAAAAAAAAAAAACCCTCAAAAAAACAAAAACAAACAGAAAAGCCCTAGGGCAAAAGGCAGGCACTTTGGTTTTTTTCACTAAATATCACAAGAGCAACCTCTATGCCTCATACTGAGATCCTTCTCCCACAGTTCAAATCACCCTAAGCACCTATGTCTTCATATTCCTACTAGAATGGTTCACTAAACCCAACTTAAAGCACATCACTGCTATCCACATCCAAAATCACCAAATCAACATTCCTCCAAAAACATGAAAAAGCTTATCACAGTAATACCCTAGTCCCCAGTACCAATGTCCATATCAGTCAGGGTTCTCTAGAGTTAGAGAAATTATGGAATGTCTCTACATATTAAAGGAATTTGTTGTATGCAGTGCATCTAACCCAATAATGGGCATCTGTGACTGGGAAGCCCCAGTTCATGAGAAAATTTTTGTTTGTTTGTTTGTTTGTTTTTGTATTTTTACAGGGTTTTTCTGTAGAGCCCTGGCTGTCCTGGAACTCACTCTGTAGACCAGGCTGGCCTCGAACTCCGAAATCTGCTTGTCTCTGCTTCCCATAGTGCTGGTATTACAGGTATGCGCCACCACTGCCTAGCTGAAAAATTTAATTTCAATGATAAAAAAGAAGTGCCTAGGAATCAACACGCTATTCCCTTAGATATATCTATGAGGGCCTTTCAGAGAACAAGAGGGAAGAGCCATCCTGTGAGCATCCATCCAATAGATTAGGCACACAAGAATAAAAGAAGGGAGTGAGTAACGGCAGGTATTCATCTTCTCTGCTCTTTGGCTGCTGAAGTGAAGACCTTAGCTCTGACACCTAGACAAAAAATCAGCTTGTATCAGGGATAAGCTTTCTAACTGATCATCCAATACAAAGTAGTCAGCCCTTGTGATGGCTGTTCTTGGTAGTAAATTGACTACATCTGGAATTAAGAATAACTCAAGTGCCTGGAATTTTTCTTGTTAGGATTTTTTCTCCTCTTGACTGACTTATTTGAGTAGGAAAAAATTACCCAAACCCTGACACTTTGAGCTTTGAGAATCTACCTAAAATCCTAGCCAAAGCTCTGGTAGCCACCTCTATGAAGGACCTGTAAGAAAGGAAGGGAGAGGGAAAATTATAGCATTTTATTTTAACTAAGAACATATTAAAAAATAAACCTTCCAGGTGTAAAGCAAGCAAAAACATGAGAAGGTTCCTAGTTATTTCACATCTACAACATTAACACATAACTGTCTGGTTAATGTGAACTGAAGATGGGGAGCTAGGCATCTTTGAAGTCTAATGATACGATACACGGTCAAAATAAATAGAGGGAGATTCATGCATTTTCCTCCTTTTAGTAAATGGGGTAGACTTAGAAGAAGTAGCAGTTGAGATTAATATGAGCAAAAGAAGTTGTAACACATCCCCAAAGAACTGACAATATATTCATGTTGATATTTGCTAGAATCAGAGATTAATGGCGCCACCACCTGTTAAACTATGAAAAGCAAAATATGAGCATACTGCACAATATATAGTTACAGTAAAACATTGTTGTAAAATTACTATTTTTTTCTTAGAAAATTTCTCACTGCATATTTTAGGCAGTCCTTGAACTAAAAATCTTCCTGCTTCAGCATTTGAATTCCTTGGACTCTGGGTAAAGGTGTGAGCTACCACACCCAGCTAAACACTGATTCAGGAAATTCCTTGGGAGAAACTTGCTTGTGGAGATTGACCAAAGTGTTAGTCCAACCTTCCATCCATTTAGAAAATCCCACTTAGAGAATTTCACCCATTGGAAACATTAGTAAAAGCTACCATGGGAGGAAGTGGGCATGGTCCTTTGAGACTCTAAGCACAGTCCTAGGGCCCACCAGCTTCATTCTACTTCAGATCAGATACAGTGTGTTTTCAACCTTCAGGTCCAGATACTGCTAGACCCCTGTGCTCTGAGGATCTGATCTCAGGACTGAGCTAGTATTGTATTGCTACCAAGCATTGATGAGCTTGGGGATAATTGCTTGGGTAAGTGCACAATTTACAAGAGATAATTCCTTCATAGTCCCTATTTTTAGCTAAATACAAACAGGTGTTTGCTTAGTTGTATTTTGTCATTCAGCAAAACCTGACTCAGTTTACATTTGGATTTCTTCCTTGGGATATAATGTGGGTTAAGGTTATAAATAATTTTAAATTTATCATTATGCACATTTTAATTGATCTGATGTATTGAGAGATAGTTTCATGATACTTTTCAATTTTGTATTGAGAGATAGTTTCATTATACTTTTCAATTTTGTATGTTGTCTAAATTCTAATATATTATTTTCCTTTTTTGTTTTGTTTTGTTTTTTTTTTTTGAAACAGGGTTTTTCTGTGTAATCCTGTCTGTCCTGGAACTCACTCTGTAGACCAGACAGGCCTTAAACTCAGGAATCCACCTGCCACTGCCTCCCAAGTGCTGGGATTACAGGCGTGCTCCACCACAACTGCCTCTAAAATATTTCAAGAACATTCTATGCTTAACAAAAGCTCTGAATGGTTTAAGGCATCAGAATTTAAATATATCTAGAAAAATATCGAAGTAAAAACTCAAATTTCAGCAAAAGAATTTTAATATTTATTCTGTTGTAAATTATAGGAGGGAAATCTCACAATATAAATTGGTACTTAAGTGTACCATGATGGTAGAACTGGCTATTCCTACTAGAGTTGGGAATGTTAGATTGGAAGGTTACATGTAGTTAAAGCAGAGAAAACTAACCACTCTCTTATTCATAAGAGTACATTTTGTTTAAAATCTGGTTCAATTTTTCATTTCTGTGTTTGTTCTGGGTTATCTCTGTGTTCTTGTTTTGTAGTGAAATGTCTAATGTACAGAAAAAACAAAAACAAACAATCAGAAAAAGAAAAGGAAAACATGACCATTACCTAAATTAAGCAAGGCAGCTTTAGAGTCCCAATGTTTTTGCTAATCTATTTGTTGACAATATTAGTATTGGAATTTGAAGACCAAGAACCACCAGCTAAAGCCATTTGATTCACTCTGTGTCCAACTGCAGAAGCTTAATTATTTTGACAAAACTTGCCTCAATCAAACTGAGATTCTTTCTTTCTCTTTCTTTCTTTCTTTCTTTCTTTCTTTCTTTCTTTCTTTCTTTCTTTCTTTCTTTCTTTCTTTCTCTCTCTCTCTCTCTTTTCTTTCTTTCTTTCTTTCTTTCCTTTTCTTTTCTTCTCCCTTTTCTTTCTTTACTTTTTTTCCTTTTCTATTCTTTTTTTGGGGGGGTGGGGTGGGGTGGGGTTCAAGACAGGGTTTCTCTGTATATCCTTGACTATCCTGGAACTGAATCTGTAGACCAGGCTGGCCTTGAATTCAGATATGTGCCTGCCTCTGCCTCAAAAGTGCTGCCTTGGATTTAAGGGATGCACCACCTGGGATGAGATTACTTCTACATGTAAATGTTAAAAGAGATGGGAAATGCATACCTGCTGGTCAGATAACCAAGTCTCACATAGATGCCAGTGCTTCATTTACACCTCAAGATTTCTTCCCACAAACTCTAGGCTGGAGTTGTGTTTTGGGGAAGTAAACAAGAATCTACAAAGAATTGCCCCTTGGCTGATGGCCTGACTCAGCAGTTAAGAGCACTGACTGCTCTTGCAGAGGTCCTGAGTTCAATTCCCAGCAATTACAACCATCTCTAATGGGGATCCAAGGCCCTCTCCTGGTGTGTCTGAAGACAGTGATAGTACACTAATATATATATATATATATATATATATATATATATATATATATATATATATATATATAATAAATAAATAAATCATTAAAAGAAGAATTCCCCTTGTGTTCAACGTGAGGGTAGCAGGATTGCTTTAGAAATGACCTGATAAGCCCGGCATGGTGGTGCACATCTGTAATCCCAGCAGCTGGGAGGCAGAGGCAGGCAGATTTCTGATTTCCAGGACAGCCAAGGCTACACAGAGAAACCCTGTCTCAGAAAAAAATAGAAAGAAATGACCTGATATATTTTTGAAAATCTATTGGATTAGATTCATTCAGTTGGGAAGAACCACACTAAATGCTGATGCGATCTTTCCTCTAGCCATGGATTGAGGGCTCCAATGAAGAAAAAGGGGGAAGGGGAGCTGAAGAGCAAGCTTTCCTTTGCTCTTTGCCTCCGGATTTTGGATCTCAGGAGAGCAGCTGCCTTGAGCTCCCACCACCATTTCTTCCTTACCATGATATCCTTGAAGTAGATGAAAGCATAAATTCTGATTCTTTTAGGCAGTTTGTAGCAGAAAGAAGAGAAGTGAGTGATATTTCCCATGAAAATTCAAGGGTTGGGGCAGTGGAATCTGAATAAGAAAGTAAAAGTCAGATACCAAACAAAAGTATTCAGTAGAGAAGGCATGAAGTAGTGTGCATTTTCTTGGATAGACAACAAAGGAAAGAGCTATTTACTCACATGCCTGCAGTGAAAGGAGCAGATGGACTTAGATCACTCCTCCATGTGGTATTTTTTTCTCTATAACATTGGAGAGGAATGTCTCTGGCCTTTGAAAACATACCAATGTGGTCTGAAGTCTATAGGAGGAATGTAGATGGTAGATCTAGAATAGTGTCACATTAGGCAATATGTAGGGAAAAGTTGTTGGGCAAACAAAATAAGTCTGTATTTATTGCCACAATCAAAATTTAACCACAAGTTGAATCACATTTTGTCTAGTCTCTTGCTCCTCTCTGGTCCAATAATAATAATTCTACTTCCCCCCCCCTCAGAAAAATGGA
Source organism: Apodemus sylvaticus (assembly GCF_947179515.1). NCBI lineage: Eukaryota > Metazoa > Chordata > Mammalia > Rodentia > Muridae > Apodemus > Apodemus sylvaticus. Next base: position 39,548,451 of record NC_067478.1, read on the forward strand.
GTCAGACATTTTGCAAACCCCCCAGGAAATACTCACCTGCTTCATTTGCCGGGGCTTCTTTATGGATCCAGTCTTCTTAAGGTGTGGCCATACCTTCTGCAAGGCCTGTCTCATCCTTTCTTCAGAAGATGTTGGAATCCCTGACCTCTGCCCTATATGTAGGTAACCATCCTATGGGACATTCAGAAATAACATCACTATCTGTTACCTGGTATCTGCTGTGAGAAAAAACAGGCTCATGAAGTATTTGCATTCTCAGGATCAAAAGTGCATGATCCACAAGGAGAGAAAGACAACATTCTCTGGTGAGAGCAGGGTCCTCCTCTGTCAATTGTGTTCTGACTCCCAGAATCACAGAGGTCAGAGACACTGCATCATTGGAGTGCACGTTTGTACACAAATGGTAAGTGATATTTCTGAAAAAAATGAGAGCTTGAGAGAGGGACGCTTAGCAGACCATATGGAGAGGCTTGTTCTGATTATGAGGAATCCACTGTGCTACAAATCTTGCCAGTTTTTAAACAAAGAATGAGGAATGACGATAAAATATAAACATTTCATGACAGGTGCAGAAGTATAAATACCATTTTTAGTTTCATGATTCATTATGCTCCTGTCATTGAAAAGTATAATCATCATAAATTTACATCTTTATAAACTGCTTTAAAAACTGACATGAGACTAAAACCCCAAAAGTACATTGGAATGAGGTGGTTAGAAGCATCTGGGGATCCCAGTCAGATGCTAATTATCCAGACAATCATCAATTACAGTCCATCACTTTACTTGAGCACAGGGTGATTGTGTTTTATAATTCTATAGTCTGAAATCTAAAGTTCCATAGTTATTAAAATAAAACAGAAACAGCACTGTGATTCTTCTTCTACCCTCTCTAAATTAATTGTGTTCAGTGCTAGAGTTTGTCATCAGGTAACTCATTATTTATGTAAGGATGATATTCATTTATTTACTTATATAATTATTTACTTTTATTTATTTATTACAGGTGAAACTTGAAAATAAAATGGCATCTTTATTGAAGAAGATCCAAGAACAACAGGAGACTCTAAATGCAGAGAGGAGAACAATCTTTCAGTGGTTGGTGGGTATGAGAATAATGTGTAAAGTCAACCAGATGCAGATATCTTGCAAAGTTGGTCATTCACAATCTGAGGGTCATACATGCAAAGTGATGCTAGGAAATTCTTTTATGTTAACCTTAAATGCTTAAAGGCAAAATCCAATTTTGAACACAGAAAGGCCTGGCTGTGTGGCAGAGAAGTTTGATATTAAATCCTTTTTAAAAAGGGAAAACATTGATATTAATGGGCGATTTTCTGAGTGTTTAGCAGAGTACATCAGACTCTATGACTCCACTTGGAATTTCAGTTACAATGTATGTACAAAGTTGCATTTTTTTCTTTTTTGGTTTTTGATACATGGTTTTTCCGTGTAACCCTGACAGTCCTGGAACTTACTCTGTAAATTAGGCTGCCCTTAAACTCACAAATCTGCCTAATTTTGCTTCTGTTGCTTTTTTGAGTGAACATTGTATCAATCAAAACCTTTTTTTCCAGATATCTCAGAATCTCAATTAATAGATGAAAATGGTAAGGGAAAAAAGGATGGATTTGTTTGCTTCCTCTAATAATAATGAAGAAATGTATAAAATCAAATGATTTACATTTTCTGAAACGTGGGGAGAGAAAATCAGTGTGTGCAGCACCCTGACGGGATCCTGTAGGTGAATTTAAACATAGAAGAATTCAGTGGAGAGGAGAAAATACTCTTCAGATGTGATCTAGGATGTCCTTTTTCCTTCAGCACTATGTGACCCTATGGGGGGAAATGATCAGGTCAGAGTATAGCAAACTACATCCACCCCTCGAAGAAGAAGAGAATCAATATATGGTGTGTATGAAAAATCAAAGCAACACTATTTTAGAGGAGTTCAAGAAAAGTGAAGCCATGATGTTCCACAAGAGGAGTCAACTAATAGAAATATATCAGGAGCTGAAGGCGGTGTCTCAGAAGCCATATGAGGTGTTGCTGCAGGTAAGCATGGAAGAGGGCTTGAAACAGCTTTATCATCTGAGGCCACACCTATGACTGTTACATGTGAGATCCCTTTCTATATCCCTTCTACTTATTATCAGGTTTTAAGAAAAATCTGGAGAGATAATTTCTGTAATAACCTAAAAAGAGCAAGCTTGCTGACATTGTGTCAGAAGTTTCTCCTTTGAATACCTAATTTTTTTGTCTTTGTAGCTTGCTTCATTGAAACCCCAAATTAAGTGATTCTTGTTACAAAACACTCCATTTTGCCTCTACTTGGATATTATACACTTTTAAAGTAGTCTACTAAAAGTTTGTTCTTTTTGAAAGCTGTAATTTTGAGATTTCTTTGGGAGGTGGGGGATTTGATCTATGTTCTTCTGTCTTTCTTTTCTTTTGTTTTTGTTTGTGTTTTTGAGACAGGGTCTCTCATGTAGCTCTGTCTGTCCTGGAACTCACTCTGTAGACTAGGTTGGCCTCGAACTCAGAAATCTACATGCCTCTGTCTCCCAAGTGCTGGGATTAAAGGCGTGTGCCACCACCTCCTGGCAGATATATGTTCTACTTTATTGGTGCACAATGGCCTCAGATTCACAGGATTTCTGAGACCTAAACCCAAAATTCTAGAGTTACAGATATGAAGCACCATGTAGGGCTTAGGCCTCAGTTTTAAAGTATCTTTAATGAGAGTATCCCATGCTTTATGTACAAGATCAAAGAAAGTCCTCTTTGCAGACAGCTGCGGGTTACAAAGCAGTGTATAACTCCTACCCATATGGTTCTCAAATATTCTCACAGCCTGATTTCATTAAGAATTCATTCCATGTGCTAATTCATGTCATTGGCCTTACCCTGGGGCATGAAAATACATTTGCAAGATGAATCGGTGTAGTGACAACTAGCAATTATCTTTATATATAAAACTTTATGGACTGGAGAGATGGCTCATTGGTTAAGAGCACTGACTGCTCTTCCAGCAGTCCTGAGTTCAACTCCCAGCAGCCACATGGTGGCTCACAACCATCTGTAATGGAATCTGATGCCCTCTTCTGGTGTGTCTGAAGGGAGCAAGAATGTACTCATACATAAAATGAATAAATAAATCTCAAACAAAGCTATGCATATATGTATATATGTATATATATGTGTATATATATATATATATATATATATATATATATATATATATATATATATATATATATAATCGACATTGTGGGCTGTTCCTTCAGATATCTAAACTCTTGTTTTGTTTGCAGGATTTGGATGACTTGTTCAGAAGGTAAGTTTAATCCTCAGTGTAAGCCAGGATACCCTGAGTTATGTTACAAAGCTGAATAAGCCCTCTTAGCAATGTACAAATATACTTTATATAGAAAATACTTAGTTGTTTATGGATGATAGGTTTGGGATTGTGTTCATGGATATGATGCCTGTTTGGCATTACTAGACAGTGTCTTTTCTTTTTCTCTATGAATGAAGCAGTGTATGTAATGGTCTTGAACTAAAATTTGTCATTTTCAAATCCTAATCATTGAGGCCCATGGGCTGTACTTTCCTGGTAGTAGAAGAAAGGGGCTGGGAGCACAGGAAAAAGGTTGGTAACAGGAAGGGCTTGAGAAAGAGCATCTAAGAGGAAGCCACCCTGTCTCCTGACCATGGGGTTTCTTTAATACCAGAAAATATTGTGTGAAAAATGTTCAGTTGATTCCTTTTATTAATTTGGTTTGTTAGGAATACCTATGTGAGTGCATATGTGTGCGGGACACAGAAGCACTCTCAGGAGCCTGTCATCTCCTTTCACCATGGGTTCCTGAAATTGAACTTCAGTTGTCAGGTTATGTGACAAGGGTTTTAATACTTGGCACTGAATGAAGATTTATCCTCATCACTGGGGTGATATCTGTAGCACATGCCTATCAATGTCTTCTCCTTGCAGGAGTGAGTTACTGCAGCCGAGCCTGATGACACAGGGTATGAAACCAAAACTCAGTGCCCAACCCAATACTGGGTTGACTTAAAGGTTCAAGTACTTCCAAGGTGAGTGTCAGCACTGATATAATGACCAGAGGTGCCCTTCAATAATCAGATAACTTTTTACAATGAATATTTTAATTCCCTAAAAAGATATGTTTAGTTAAGGCATGAGTATAATCATATTTAGGCAGACAGTCATTTTACAAACAAAGATTAATGAAATAAAGATTAATAATGTACATTGTTCAGGCTGAAAAATGTAGTTTCATTTGTCCCTTTAGACACACAGAACAATTAATTCGGGACAGTTTAACATATATTAAGCGATTAAAATATTTGTATGTTTTCCATTAAATATTTTAGCAATTGATTATTTTATTTTGGAGACCTTATTTCTTTTTGTAACCCTGGCTATCCTGCGACTACCTCTGTAAACCAGGCTGGGCTCAGACTCACAGAGATCCACCTGCCTCTGGCTCCAAAATGCTTTAGTTAAAGACATGTGAAATCATGCTCACCTATCAGTTGAATTTTTAAAGTGTATTATACTCCATAGATTAAAAATTCACTAGATATAGTGGCATCCACTTGTAACCCCAATATTAAAAATATGGCATCAGGAGGATTGCCCAAGAGTTTGAGGCCAAAGAGATTGACATAGTGAGTTCCATGCCAGTCGAGGGTATATAGCAAGAAATCCTATGTCAAAGAAACTGCAGAAATTATCACAAAAAAGAAGAAAATAAAACAAACAGACAAAGTCATATATCACAGGCAATAAAAATAAAACAAGTTGATAAGACATGGGGCAGTCTGAATCATACTGGGAGATCAAAATATGGATTGTAACATCACAGGGAAAGAATATCAGAGGAACCAGGGTTTAGTTAAATGTAGACGCTTGCTACTAGGGAACAACTTCTAATGCATACTTTGTTACGAATCTGCATAGTGGGATGAAATTCAAAACCGTAAGATGAAAACAATCATCACCTGGGACTTAGGAATAACTTTTCAAGGAGACTCAAGGGTACAGCCCTCAGGGGGTCCTCATTGCATTGCACACAGCTTGTTTGCCTGGTGTAACTAAAGCCCCTGATAGAACTGTGCTGTGGCTTCCACCTCTGCAGCTTCTCCAGATTTTCAAAAAAGGTTTCATTTTGTGCTCATTCTGTTTCTTTGGGAAACCTCTTGACTTTGATTTATCTGGGCTATAGCTACCCTTCAGTCTTAGACTTTCTATTTTTAAAACCCAGGAAATCTCTAGGGATCTCTCTCTCTCTCTCTCTCTCTCTCTCTCTCTCTCTCTCTCTCTCTCTCTCTCTCTCTCTCTCTCAAGAGACAAATGTAAACATATTTGTTTTAACTAAAATTTCTTTCTTTTTTTGATGTTGGTTTTGTTTTTTGTTTGTTTGTTAGTTTGTTTTTCTGGGTTTTTTTTTTTTTTTTTTTTTTTGAGACATGGTTTCTCTCTGTGTGGTCCTGGCTGTCCTGGAACTCACTCTGTAGACCAGGCTGGCCTCAAACTCAGAAATCAGCTGCCTCTGCCTCCCAAGTGCTGGGAATAAAGGAGTGTGCCACCACCGCCTGGCTTAACTAAAATTTTGTCTCTTCCTATAGTGAAAATTTTCTTTCAAAATTTAGTCTTATACAACTGCCTCCCAAGTGTAGTTTTTGATGTCAGAAGATTCACCTCTAAATCTGGCAATGAAAATCCAGTTCTGGCTATGCCTGGATCCTATCGTGCTTCCTGGGGAGCAGAGAGCTTCACCACTGGAAAACATTACTGGGAGCTGGATTTGAAGGACCATGAGCAATGGGCTGTAGGGGTTTGTGACAATGTCTGGTTAAAGAAGAAAAACTTTGAGATTGGATCTGAAGGAGCATTTCTTCTAGTGTGTTTGAAGGATGGTGATCATTACAGTCTCCTCACTACCTGCCCAACATTTCATCACCACTATTTAGAGAAACCAGCTGGCTGGGTTGGCGTGTTCCTTGATTCTGAGGGTAGATGTTTGAGTTTCCTGGATGTAACCAAGAGTTCCCTCATATACAGCTACTGCCCTGAAACTTTCCATTGCACTGTCAGGCCTTACTACTGTACTGCCTATACATGATCATAGGAAGCTATATCTAGCATGCTAGTGCTTTTATATGGTAATGTGTCCACTTTTTATTGTGATTAAATATTGTGATGGTTTGTATATGCTTGGCCTAGAGAGTGGCACTATTAGAAGGTGTGGCCATGTTGGAATATGTGTGTCACTGTGGTTATGGGCTTTAAGACCCTCATCCTAGCTGACTGGAAGCCATTCTTCCACTAGCAGCCTTCAGATGAAGATGTAGAATCCTCAGCTCTCCCAGGACAGCCAGGGCTACACAGAAAAAACCCTGTCTCGATAAACCAACAACAACAACAAACAAAGAATCCTCAGTTCTGGCTACACCCTGCCCGCCTAGATGTTGCCATGCTCCCACTTTGATGATAATGGATTGAATCTCTGAACCTGGAAGCCAGCCCCAATTAAATATTGTCCTTTTAAGACTTGACTTGGACATGAGGTCTGTTGACAACAGTAAAATCCTAAGACAAATATTATAATGATATTATATGTAAAAGATGGGTGACTGCTTGCTTCATATCTGTGGTCCACATGTTCCTCCCAGAACACTTACTTTCACAGTGGTTACTGCTTTTCATTTGTTTTTACATATTTGTTAGAATTGCTCATTAGAATCAAGAATCTACTGTAGAATTAGAACTTTTAAGTGTGCTTAGGATACAAAGTAGGATTCCAGGACTATTATATTATTATGTATCTGTGTGATTCTAACTTAGTGGTGTCAAGTAGAGGCACAGAGATGTACTGTAGGCAGATTTGTTGATCAATAAAAGCTTGAATCCCAATTTTATATAAACAAATATAATTATTTACCATCTGGGAAAGAACCATGCTCTCATCATTCAGAGAGAAGAGATTTTTTTTTCTAGAAAAAAACAAAAGTGAGTTTCCCCCCATCTTTCACTTTCATTATTTTATAGCTCCTTTTTTGTTGGGGACACACTTGAAAAATCTTAACTAATTGTCCCCAACATAAAACAGTTTTAAATATTGAATATTTTTCCAGTCTGAGAGCACACAAATGTTTTCTGACATTCACAGCTTCAGTCCTCTTCTGGAAACTTTTCATTGGTGGTTTGCTAGAGTGTCCTGTGCACTAGATTGGAATGTCCATCCAAGACTACTTTATTTAATCATCTTAGACTTTCAGAAATGAATTCTCAAATTTTTTCCTTCCCTTGGGTTAGCCAGTATAGTTCCTTCTGTCTCATGTTGTTCCTAAAGGCATAATCTAAGTTACATTTCTTTCTTTACTTTTCTTTCCTTCTTTCTTTCTTTCTTTCTTTCTTTCTTTCTTTCTTTCTTTCTTTCTTTCTTTCTTTCTTTCTTTCTTTCTTTCTTTCTTTCTATTTTTTTTTTTTTTTTGGTCTTTTGGATTTGGTTTCTCTGCATAGCCCTGGCTGTCCTGGAACTCACTCTGTAGACCAGGCTGGCTTCGAATTCATAAATCCACCTGCCTCTGCCTCCCAGAGTGCTGGGATTACAGGCCTGAGTCACCACCTCCCGGCTTAAGTTACACTTCTTAATTTCCCAGCATATAGATAAGATTTTACTGCATTGACCTTTTCTTCTCTCTCTCTCTCTCTCTCTCTCTCTCTCTCTCTCTCTCTCTCTCTCTCTCTCTCTCTCCCTCTTTTTTGGTTTTTCAAGACAGGGTTTCCATGCTGGCCTCAAACTCAGAAATAGCCTCCCCCCCAGCCCCCCCACCCCTGGCACATTGACGATTTCTTTGTTCACATAAATTTTGACTTGTATGATGCCTAGGCTCTAACCAGCATATTACACCAAGCACTATACAGAGACCTGAGAACTTAAGGTGTCCCTTTAGGAATCATATTTAAAATATTTCTTTGGAAAAGACTAGACTGATTAAGAAGACATTATACATAAGAAATGACATGTGATGACTACTTGGCCAGCACCAGGTATTTGAGAAGAGTAATCAACAATCATGCAGTTCAATGAGATCTCAACACAGAAACAATAAGGTCAAACGGGATGAGGTGTTTTGTGTTTCTAATGCACTCATTTCTATCAGAAAAAGAGAAACAAATGTTGGGGTAACATTTAAGTCATGTACAGGATTCTGAAGACTCTCTGAATTCCCCAATATCCTGAAAGTTTACATTCCAGTCATAAAACATCTCTTGATATATCTACAATACATCTTATATGTAACACTCAGGTATCCTTGCAGAAGAGGCAGGTACATCATAAGAGCCAGAGCACCAGAACATCTGCTTAAAAATAGGCACACCAAGGAAGAGGGAGATGAAGGAGGGTTCATGGGTAAATATACATTATATGAAATTGCCTTAAATTAATAACAGCTAAAACACAAATAACAGAAGTCATGGCAACTCAGTGGCTTATCTCCTGTTCCAATTTCCTCAAATGCACTTTTTGGGTGGGCAAAAGTCCTTCATCTTGGCCACATTTAAGACATTATAGAGTGTAGGTCCTTTCTTATTTAATTATTGTTGTCTTCTTCTTTTTTTTTTCTTTTTTCCAGAATCGTTTTCTGCTTTATTCTGAACTTTCCCAGTTGAAATACATGTTAAACATATTTTATTCATTTTATATTGAAAATGTTACCTTTCCCCTCAATGTTGACTTTCTTCCAGGATGCAGGTGGAGGAATATTGTTGTTTGCCACACTCTTTAAACAGAAAGGATGGAAGGATCACTCTACAGAAGAGGTCTGTAGTGACTTATGCAGAGACGCTGGGCATCTTGTTTAAGCACTGACTTCAGGCCATGGAGTTGAGCCCAGTCCTGGACCGCTGCACACTCGCACACATGGGTGCTGGCTATAGCTCTGCATTAGTCAACATCACTCAGAGTGTCTGATTACTTTCCTGTGAACATTTGCTCTTGGCTGTAAAGTGGTAAATATACAAGGCTCTGCACGAGAGAGCAATGACATTTTGATAATTCTAGGGGGAAAAAAGTCAATTTGAACACTTGATTATAAAGAGAGGAAATCAAGATGTTACATTTCATAGTCATTTGCCCCACCTCCCCCATTCCTAACTGACAGATTGGATTTAACACATGGAAGCTGGAAGATTACTTGTCTTTAAAATCAATCTAATTACATTTGGAACTTCAGGGAAATAGAAGATTCCAGGATATTTTTGTTTTGAATTTGAAATTGGGGACAGCGCATGCACAGTTGTTTGTTTTCACACTTTATGGGAATGAATCACACCATGTCGACTGTGAGATTTAATTATGTATTTAGCAAGGAAACTGGCGAGGTGCCAGCACCTTAGCTAAGCTGCCAGAGTGGCCTGTGAGGCGGTCTTCCAGTTTCCACACACAGCAAACCTTTTCGAACATCACGTTTACCATAAAACGGAATGCTGTTGATGAGATGCATCCAATCTCTGCGCCCTGCTTCTGCATAGAAGTAAACTACTGATGTCAAAAGAAGGACATATTCTAACAAGGAGCAAAGCCGCTGAGCTTCTGAGCACATGGTCTAACTTTAATTGAAGCCATTGGAGCAAAACATGTCATTTCTGTCTGGTCCCACTGTTCTTTTTGGCTGCAGCCTGGCACATCAGTTTCTGTAAGGCAAAGGACACCATCAAGAGGACAAATCGGCAACCAACAAATTGGGAAAAGATCTTCACCAATCCTACATCAGATAGAGGGCTAATATCCAATATATATAAAGAACTCAAGAAGTTAGACTCCAGAAAACCAAACAACCCTATTAAAAAAAATGGGGTACAGAGTTAAACAAAGAATTCTCACCTGAAGAACTTCGGATGGCGGAGAAGCATCTTAAAAAATGCTCAACTTCATTAGTCATTAGGGAAATGCAAATCAAAACAACCCTAAGATTTCATCTTACACCAGTCAGAATGGCTAAGATTAAAAATTCAGGAGACAGCAGGTGTTGGAGAGGGTGTGGAGAAAGAGGAACACTCCTCCACTGCTGGTGGGGTTGCAAATTGGTACAACCACTCTGGAAAGCAGTCTGGCGGTTCCTCCAAAAACTGGGCACCTCACTTCCAGAAGATCCTGCTATACCACTCCTGGGCATATACCCAGAAGACTCCCCACCATGTAATAAGGATACATGTTCTACTATGTTCATAGCAGCCCTATTTATAATTGCCAAATGCTGGAAAGAACCCAGGTATCCCTCAACAGAAGAGTGGATGCAAAAAATGTGGTATATCTACACAATGGAGTACTATTCAGCCATTAGAAACAATGAATTCATGAAATTCTTAGGCAAATGGATGGAGCTAGAGAATATCATACTAAGTGGGGTAACCCAGACTCAAAAGGTGAATCATGGTATGCACTCACTATTAAGTGGATATTAACCTAGAAAACTGGAATATCCAAAACATAATCCACACATCAAATGAAGTACAAGAAGAAAGGAGGAGTGGCCCCTGGTTCTGGAAAGACTCAGTGAAACAGTACTCAGCAAAACCAGAACAGGGAAGTGGGAAGGGGTGGGTGGGAGGACAGGGGAAGAGAAGGGGGCTTATGGGACTTTCGGGGAGTGGGGGGGGGGCTAGAAAAGGGGAAGTCATTTGAAATGTAAATAAATTATATCGAATAAAAAAAATACTAAAAAAAAAAAACAATTATTTTTTTCTTTATTACTCCCTTCTACAGATGAGAAAACACTAAACTATATTTTGTGGTCAATCTTTCAGGGTGATGTATAAAGTAAAACAAGAAATGCTCTATTTTATTAACCTTGAAGCCTTTTGATAGTAGCTAATATATGAATACTGGTCAGTTTTGACATCTTAAGGGGGAATAAGATAAATCTGAATTTTCCCTGTCTACTTTCAAGACATAAAATAAAAATCTGTAGATCAGCCAAATCTGAGAAAAAAATACAGTTTATGATATAATTAGCTAAGGCAGGGCTATTTCCTTTCAGTTCACTGCAGAATCCTACTGAAGTACATTGTAAATAGCCTAATCTGTTTACATAACTGTTAGTAAAAAGAAAAAAATAATAGCATAAATTAACCCAATAATTGTCTTAGTTAATCCAGTACTGAACAGAGTATTGGGGAAACTCCTTGAAATCATGCTGGTTTTGAATTAAAAAAACATCTCAACTTTGGTCTCCAAGCTCTAAATATTATGAGAAATTTGTCACATGTGGCATGTACGAAGCGAAGGATTGTGTGTTGTCTTCTTTTGAATTAATATGTAATAAGGTAAAACACAAAACTCATGTATATACATTTTAAATGTATTGTATTCTTAAATAAAATACAGCCTGATCATAGCCTCTCCTTCCATTTTTCCCAGTCCAAGACTTGGTAAAGCAGCTCTGTAGGAGCAAATGGGTCTCAAGAGCAGACAAAAGAGTCAGACCTCTATCTACTTTTAGGAGTCCTACAAAGCCACAAGTAAAAACCATAAGATACAGAGGACCTATCTGCACTCTGGCTCCAACTCGAAGGGGGGACCAACACCTCTGATTTCTATGGGCACCTGCACTCACACATTGCACAGGTGCACAGACATGCCTAAAAACAAAATCTTAAAAACAAACTGAAGCCCAGACTGGATAACTGCACCTGCTCCAATAAAGAACCATCGACTGGTAAAGGGCCTTCCTGTCAAGCCTGACTGAGTGGAGTCCCACGAACCACACTGTGAAGGAGAAACCAACCCGTCCTCTTGCCTTCATGTTCATTACCTGGTACACCTTGATAGACACACAAAACAAGTAAAAACAATGATAGGGGAAAAAGAGGGTTTATTTAAAGAGATGGAAGGATAGAAGAGAGACTCAGTGGGAAAGGAAGTCCCTAGCCTCTCAGATTTGGGCCACAATAAGTGGATACCCTGAGAAAACCCCACCTGCTCAGAGGAGAAGTGGCAGGGGATGAAGGATTTGGGATGGGGTGACCAGGAGGGGAGTAGAGAGTGGGATGTAAAGTGAATAAATTTTAAAAAATGAAAGAACAGAAGAGTAGATGCAAAAAATGTGGTATATCTACACAATGGAGTACTATTCAGCCATTAGAAACAATGAATTCATGAAATTCTTAGGCAAATGGATGGAGCTAGAAAACATCATACTAAGTGAGGTAACCCAGACTCAAAAGGTGAATCATGGTATGCACTCACTAATAAGTGGATATTAATCTAGAAAACTGGAATACCCAAAACTTAATCCACACAACAAATGAGGTGCAAGAAGAAAGGAGGAGTGGCCCCTTGTTCTGGAAAGATTCAGTGAAGCAGTATTCGGCAAAACCAGAACGGGGAAGTGGGAAGGGGTGGGTGGGAGGACAGGGGGAGAGAAGGGGGCTTATGGGACTTTCAGGGAGTGGGGGGCTAGAAAAGGAGAAATCATTTGAAATGTAAATAAAAAATATATTGAATAAAAAAAAAAGAAAATATGGGGTACAGACCCAAACAGAATTCTCAACAGATGAATCTTAAATGGCTGAGAAGCACTTAAAGAAATGTACATCCTTAGTTATCAGATAGGGACAAATCAAAATGATTAAGATTTCATCTTCACACTCATCAAAACGGCTGAGATAAAAAATCTCAAGTTACAGTTCATCCTGGCAAAGATGTGGAGCAAATGGAACACTCATCTATTGCCGATGAGAGTGCAAACTTGTACAGCATTTTTGGAAATCAATTTGATAGTATCTCAGAAAACTGGAAATATACCTATTTCAAGGACCAGGTATATCACTCCTGTGTATACACCCATAGGATGCTCCATTATACTATAAGGATATGTGTTCAACTAAGTTCTTAGTAACTTTATTCTTAATAACCAGAAACTGGAAACAATCAAAAAATGGATAAAGAAAATGTGGTACATTTACATAATGGAATATCACTCAAATATTTTAAAAAATGACACAATTAAATTTGTAGGCAAATAAATAAATCTAGAAAATACCATCCTGAGTGAGGTAACCCACACACAGAAAGACAAACATGGTATGTACTCATGACTGAACATAAGCCGCTACATACAGGATAACTACTCTACAATCCACAGACGTAATGAAGCTAAGTATCAAGGAGGCCTGTGAGAAACACTTCTGGAGTTAACATTGCTTGAGATTAATCATGAATGAGTCTGCCAACATCTGTCTTTTTTTTAATTAAGATGTGTTATGGTCTACATGTTCCTCTGCTTATGAATATGTCCTTGAAAGACTATCATAGTCTGAATGAAACAGCCTTAGTCAAACATAGACATGGTGTACCCTAAATTTGCCACATAAGGATTTATGGTCACTGTTTATATTCCTGGAATTGGTTATGCTTTGTGTTGCTTGCCTTTAAAAGACATTGAGAAAACACACTTGCTGCTGGCATGGTATTCACCAACAGCCCTCCCATACCTGTTTCTGGCATCTTCTTTCTGCCTTTCCTAAAATCATCCTCGCTCCTCCAGTGGTGGCTCCCACACTGACTGACCTGCTGGCTCCTGTCAGGGCCTGAGGAGTGATGCTTGAATTTCACTGAGAAAGGGAATTGAAATAGACATAGAGGTGGTCAGAGGGAAGGATTGGGTTGGGGAGGGTTTGGGGAAGGGAACAGAAGAGATCAATTATGAGGATGACAGAGGAAAACAGAACTGGGAAAGGGGACTGGAAACAGTTGTGGGAAGGCAGGGGCATCTCTGGGAAGAGGTACAAACCTAGGACAGTGGAAATTCCAGGAATCTCTGAAGGTAACCCTACCTAAGACTCCTAGCAATGGAGGATATTGAGCCTGGAAAGGCCACCTCCTTTTATCAGTAAAGACTTACAGTGGAGGATGAGAATACCAAAACAGCCACACAACCTTCAAACCACAATTTGTCCTTCCTACAGGATGTTCAAGAGAAAGATGAAGCAGAAATTGAGAGAGGGGCCAACCAAAGACTGACCCAACTTGAGACTCATGACATGAGAGAAAGCCCACACTGACACTAGTAATGTTATTCTGCCATATTTGCAGATAAGAACTTAGCACAACTGTCATCTGGAAACAGATGCAGAGACCTACAGTCAAACATTAGGCAGACCTTGAGGAATCCTGTGGAAGACAGGGAGGAAGGATTGAAGGAACCAAGAAGTCAAGGACACCACAGGAAAACCTACAGAATCACTGAACAGAACCATCAAATTGAGAACATGGATGTGCTGGACTTAGGTCCTCTGCACATATGTAACAGATATGGAGCTTGGTGTTCATGTGGGACCATGCAGGAACATGGCACATCAGTGAACTTGTTGCCTGTCCTGAGCTACCTGTCTCCTAATTGGGTTGCATTGTCCAGCCTCAATAGAAGATATGCCTGTTATTACTGCAACTTAATATGCCAATGAGGGTTAATATACATGGGAGACTTCTTTTCTGAGAAGGGATTGAAGGATAGTAGGAGGGGAAGTGAGGAGAGACCGGGAGGATAAGGGAGGGGAAGCTGCAAGTGGGATGTAAAGTTAATTAACTAATGGGAAAACACTCATAGGTTTGACATAAAAACAGATTGATCAGTGCAATCAAATCAGACTCAGTAATAAATCCACATACCCATGGAAACCTGATTTTTGATACAGAAGACAGAAATTCATAATGATGAAAAGAAAACACCTTCAACAAATTATGCTGATCTATTTGGATCTCAAGCTGTAGAGGAATGCAAATTGATCCATATCTATTACTCTATGTAAAATTCAAGTCCAAGTGGATTGAAGAACTCATCATAAAACAAGATACAGTATAACTTATAGAAGAGAAAGTGGGGGAAATGCTTGAACTCATTGGCATAGAAGACAACTTCTTGAACATAACACCAGTAGAGCAGGTACTAAAAACAATGATTAATAAATGGGCCCCCATGAAATTGAATAGCTTGTGTATAGAACAGTACACCATCAATAGGATAAAATGGCAGCCTTTAGAATAGGAAAAGATTTTCAACAAATCAACATACAGTAGAGGGATAATATATAAAATACATGAAAAACTCAAGATATTAGTCATCAACAAACTAAATAGTCCAATTATAAATGGAATAAACATATAACAAGAGAATTCTCAATGGAGGAATTCCAAATGGCTGAGAAACACTTAAATGTTCAAAATCCTCAGTCACCAGGGAAATGCAAATCAAAACTCCTCTGAGATTCCATCTTATACCTGTCAATGGTTAAAATCAATAACGTCAGTGACAGCTCATGCTGCTGAGTAGGAGAACAACCCTCTATCTCTGGCAGCTGTAAAACCTTGTACAAGCATTATGGAAATCAATATAGTTCCTCAGGAAACTGGGAAATGATCTCTCAAGATCCAGCTATAGCACTAATGGGCACGGGCCCAAAGAGCACACTATACTATCACAGAAACACTTGCTCAGGTATTTTCAAAGTGGCTTTATTCATAATAGCCCCAAACTGGAAACATTAAATTTCCCTCAAATGAAGAATGAATAAATTAAATGTGGTACTTTTAGTACCATGCAAAATATCGTTTATTATGAATTATTAAAAAATATACACTTCAGATAAGTACTACTTGTAAGATCCACTGATGTCCTTTTTAAGACTGTTTTAGTTATTAGTTATTTTTTAGTTATTTAGTTATTAGTAGAAACTTGTGAATATGAATGTGGATGTCAGTGAAGGCCACAAGAGGGCAGAGCCCCAGGGAGCAGATTATTTTTAATATATATATTTTTTTCTATATTCTTTGTTTACATTCCAAATTATTTCCCCTTTCCCAGATCCCCCCTCCCCATATGTCCCATAAACCTTCTTCTCTCCACCCATTCTCCCATCACCTCTCTCATTTTTCTCTGTGACACATGAGTCTATGGGGCCCATACCAAACCATAGTATAATGCAAAGTACATTTAATCCAACTTCAAAAGTCTCCAGTCTATAACAGACATGACAATGTTAAAAAGTTCAAAGTCTCTTCTGAGATTTTTGCAGTCTCTTAATGGTAATCACAAATAAAGTTACAAATACTGGGTCAAAGCCAGCCAGAAAACCAGCTAGGCACCCTCCAAACTTCAAATCTCCATGTCTGATGTGCATTCCTTTTATCCTTGTTGACTGCTCTTGGCAGATCTGGTATTCAGCAGCAACAAACTTCATTCTCTTGAGCTGGTTCTACTCTGTGTTCACAGCTTTCCTTGGCAGGTACCTCAAGGTTCTGATATCTCAGATACATCTTGGTGTATGCAAGGCAACCTTCACAGCTTCTAGGTCCAACATCTGAGATCTATACATTATCTTCTGGGCTCCTCTAAAGGGCTTGGGTCCCATCTCCAGCTCTGTCCTCTGTAGCAATCTAGGCTCTGATTGACTACACTCCAGTCCATTGCTGCTGCTGTTCCTGGTTGGGTCATCCCATGGTACTGCTGGCATCTCCAATAGGATGAGTCTTCCACTGCAATTAGGCTTCACCAATAGCCTTTCATAGGCTCCCTTCATAATGCCCAGCTTCAACTTCATTGCAAAATCCCTTCATTCCTGGGCCATCAATTGAAACTTAGCCTGCACCTTCACCAGTGGTCTTTCTAACCTCTCACAGTGCCAAGTCTCAGCTTACTCCATAACTCCTGCAGACCTTCAAATTCTGTAACACCTGGGTGATTGCACACTATCAATTCCAGCTGCAGTACCAGGTACAGCCTTGGCTATCTCTGGAACACAACTTCTTTCTGCTCTCAGAAAACACTTCCCAGAAGATTTCACCTCAGGGATGGGGGTCTTTTCTTAATCACCACTAATTTCAAAGCTCCAGCTAACTAGCATCAGTTACCCAGTAGTCCCTTCTATTTCTGACTCCAAAGCCAGGTCTAAGTGGCAGAAGCTGCCGAGTTCTGCTGCTTGAAGGAGATGGAACATGGCCCCCTTGTTCTATTTCATTATTGCTAGCTTTCTGTTTTCTACCTCCTTCACTGCCTAAACCTTCCTGTTCTGGAACTTGCTCTGTAGATTGATCTCTGAGAACTGTGTAGCTCTGTCTCCTTAACTTGAGGATTAAAGGCATGTATCACTCCAGGCAATGGTGGTACACACCTTTAATCCTAGTACTCGGGAGGCAGAGGGAAGCAGATTTCTGAGTTCAAGGCCAGCCTGGTCTACAGAGTGAGCTCTGGGACAGCTGTGACTATACAGAGAAACCCTGTCTCAAAAAACAAAAACAAAAGCACAAAACAAAACAAAAAGGTGTGTATCACCATGTCTGGATCTAAATTTAGCTGGGACAGATCTTTCTTCAAGATCACCACTCCCTTAATTCAAAGTAATATCCTTGAAATCAGGATCAAGCTTCATTTTAATTCCTAGTGCACCCCCCTTTTGTTGTTGTTATTGTTTTGTTTTTATTTTTGTCTTTTTCTTGTTTTTATGTTTTTCTAGACTGAGTTTCTTAGTATAGTCATGGCTGTCCTTGAACTCAGTCTGTAGACCAGGCTGGCCCCAAACTTAGAAATTCACCTGCCTCTGCCTCCCAAGTGCTGGGATTAAAGGCATGCACCACCACTGGCCAGCTGGTGCCCCTTTAAAACTTGAATAATACATTTTATATTTTTTCTTCCAAAGCTTGCTATACTTGTTCAAAACACTCTTCATGAGACTTAAACACAGAACAAAGTCCATGCTGGACATTTTGAGACTTCCATTGTCAATGCAATTAATTGGAGTCTCTTCAACCTACCCTCAGGCAGACTCTTAAAACTATGGCAGAGAAAATCCTAGGGCAAAAGGCAGGCACATTTTTTCACTAAATATCAAAAGAGCAGCCTCTAGACCTCATAATGACATCCTTCTCTCATAGTTCAAATCACCCTCAGCACCAATGTCTTCCATATTCCTACTAAGACCAACTTAAAGAACTCCACAGTTTTCTATATCCAAAGTCACCAAATCAACATTCCTCCAAACAAAAACATGAAAAAAGCTTATCACAGTAATATTCTAGTCCCCAGTACCAACTTCTGTATCAGTCATGGTTCTCTAGAGTTAGAGCAATTATGGAATGTCTCTATATATTAAAGGAATTTGTTGTCTACAGAGCTTCTAACCCAATAGTTGACAGATGTGGATGGGATGCCCCACTTCATGAGAAAACTTTATTTTCAATGATAAAAAAAGAAGTGCCTAGGCAATCGACAGACTATTCCCTTGAGTATGTCTATGAGGGCCTTTCAGAGAACAAGAGGGAAGAGCCATCCTGTGAGCATCCATCCAATAGATTAGGCACACAGGAATAAAAGAAAGGAGTGAGTGAGGGCAGGTATTCCGCTTCTTTGCTTTTTGGCTGCTGAGGTGAAGACCTTAGCTCTGAGACCTAGACAAAGAATTAGCCTGTATCAGGGATAAGCTTCCTAACTGATCACCCAATACAAAGTGGTCAGCCCTTGTGATGGCTGTTCTTGGTAGTAATTTGACTACATCTGGAATTAAGTATAACTCAAGGGGCTGTAACTTTTCTTGTGAGGATTTTTTCCCCTCTTGACTGAGTCATTTGAAGAGGGAAAACCTACCTACCCAAACCCTGACATTTTGAGCTTCAAGAATCTACCTAAAATCCTAGCCAAAGCTCTGGTAGCCACCTCTATGAAGGACCTATAAGAATGGATGGGAGAGGTGGCTGCTCCAGCTGAAGGGCCATCAGCAGTGGAACCAAGGCGTCACAGGGACCAGTTAGGTCCTGCGCCCACGATCACTGACCTTCGCTGACCAGCCAGGCAGCAAGCAGCTGCAGTTGTGTGGTGCCTTTCCTGCACGGAGGCCACTTCAGAACTCGGCCTCCCACCAGTCAGGAGAGGAGCATCCATCTTGGTTCCGTACTCCAGGAATTGGACAGACTGAGGTACACAAACATAATCCGAGGCCAACACCGCGGTGGTCTGAGCCCGACGGGCATTGGCCTGCACCCAGGCCCTGGGCGGGTCGGGGGGTCATCGGGGTGCCAACCCAACCAGGAGGTTTTTTGCCCAGGCCTTCGAGCGCCCCGCCGCCATTTTGCCTGCAGGACGACAGAGAGCTCAGGCGGGCAGACCTGTAACAGGCATAGCCTAAGGCTAACAAAGCGGTGGTCCAGGCCCCAAAAGGCACAGGACTGACCCCAAGAACTGGGCGGCTTGGTGGGCCATCTGTGAGTCAACCCGCCCAGGTGATTGTTAGCAAAGCAGTCTCTCCCGGATGGCACACCCGCCATCCTAGTCACCTGGCAAACCCAATTAACAGTCATAGCCCTAGGGGAACTTTGCTCAGACCTTGGCCTCCCAGGCTTTTGCCTGGACTCAGGGACTGGGCAGCTAGGCTAACCTTGTGTGTGACAGCCCGGTTGGCAGATCGGCTGCCCAGCGGAGTGAGAGGAACACAGGGGAGGTCACAGTAGCATACACCATCGGCACTCCCTGGGAGTGCACACGGGCTCCATCTGCTCCACAGACACAATCTGGGGCAAGGCCTCAGGCAGAAGCCCTTAGCTCTACTCTCTCTGCTTCCGGATCCAGATCAGTCTGAGCAGCAGCATTACATCTCCAAGTCCTGCAAGTGGCTAGCTGGGCTTCCGGGCGGCCAGCTGGGAGAAGTCAGTGTGCTCCAGTGAATCCAGCGGGCCCCAGCGGGAGCCTTCTGGTGCCTGCTTTGGGATCAGAACAGCCTGGGCAGCAGCACACTGTCTACAAGCAGTGCAGGAGGTAAGCTGTGCACCAGAGGCCAACTGGGAAGGGGCAGCTTGCACTGGTGAGTCCAGCACTGACAAGATAAACTAACACCAGTGAGATCTAGATGGCAAAAGGCAAACGCAGGAACGTCACTAACAGAAATCAAGGCAATATGGCAACAACTGAACCCAATTCTCCTCTACCAACATGTCCTGGATACCCCATCACACCAGTAAAACAAGATTTGGATTTAAAATCACTGGTCATGATGCTGGTACAGGAACACATGAAGGTCATACATAAAGAAATTCAGGAGAAAATGGATCAAAAGTTAGAAGCCCTTGCAAGGGAAACACAAAAATCATTGAAAGAAAACCAGGAGAATACAAAAGCCAACAAGGAGGAAATGCAAAAAACACTTAAAGAAATACAGGAGAACTTTGGTCAACAGGCTGAGGTCATGAAAGACGAAACACAAAAATCTCTTAAAGAAATACAGGAGAACTTTGGTCAACAGGCTGAGGTCATGAAAGACGAAACACAAAAATCTCTTAAAGAATTACAGGAAAACACAAACATGCAAGTGAAGGAGCTAAGCAAAACCATCCAGGATCTAAAATCAGAAGTAGAAACAACTAAGAAAACTCAAAGGGAGACAACTTTGGAGATAGAAAACCTTGGGAAGAAATCAGGGGTCAGAGATGCAAATATCAACAACAGAATACAAGAGATAGAAGAAAGAATCTCAGATGCTGAAGATTCCATAGAAACCATGGACTCAACAGTTAAAGAAAATGCAAAATGCAAAAAGCTTGTAACCCAAAATATCCAGGAAATCCAGGACACAATGAGAAGACCAAACCTAAGGATTATAGGCATAGATGAGAGTGAAGATTTACAACTTAAAGGGCCAGCAAACATTTTCAATAAAATTATGGAAGAAAACTTCCCTAACCTAAAGAGAGAGATGCCCATGAATATACAAGAAGCCTACAGAACTCCAAACAGACTGGACCAGAACAGAAATACTTCCCGTCACATAATAATCAAAACACCAAATGTTCTAAACAAAGAAAGAATACTAAAGGCAGTAAGAGAAAAAGGCCAAGTAACATATAAAGGAAGACCTATCAGAATCACAGCAGACTTTTCACCTGAGACTATGAAGGCTAGAAGGTCCTGGGCAGATCTCATGCAGACTCTAAGAGAACACAAATGCCAACCAAAACTACTATATCCAGCAAAACTCTCAATCACCATAGATGGAGAAACTAAGATATTTCATGACAAAACCAAGTTTACCCAATATCTATCCACCAACCCGGCCCTAAAAAGGATAATAGGAGGACAACACCAATACAAGGAGGGAAACTTCACCCTGGAAAAAGCAAGATAGTAACCTTTCATCAAACCCAAAAGAAGTTAAGCATTCAAATTTAAAAAACAACGTCAAAAATGATAGGAAGTAACAATCACTATTCCTTAATATCTCTTAACATCAATGGACTTAATGCCCCAATAAAAAGACACAGACTAACTGAATGGATACGTAAACAGGACCCTACATTTTGCTGCTTACAGGAAACACACCTCAGGGTCAAAGACAAACACTACCTTAGAGTAAAAGGCTGGAAGACAATTTTACAAGCAAATGGTCTCAGGAAACAAGCTGGAGTAGCCATTTTAATATCAGATAAAATTGACTTTCAACCCAAAGTCATCAAAAGAGACCCTGAGGGACACTTCTTGCTGGTCAAAGGAAAAATACAAAAAGAAGAACTGTCAATCCTGAACATCTATGCACCAAATGCAAGGGCACCCTCTTTCGTAAAAGAAACTTTATTAAAACTAAAAGCACACATTGCACCTAACACAATAATTGTGGGTGACTTCAACACTGCACTTTCCTCAATGGACCGATCAGGAAAACAGAAACTAAACAGGGACACAATGAAACTAATTGAAGCTTTGGACCAATTAGATTTAACAGATATATATAGAACATTCTATCCTAAAACAAAAGAATATACCTTTTTCTCAGCACCTCATGGTACCGTCTCCAAAATCGACCATATAATTGGTCACAAGACAGACCTCAACAAATATAAGAAGATCGAACTAATCCCATGCCTCCTATCTGATCACTATGGAGTAAAAGTGGTCTTCAATAGCAACAGAAACAACAGAAAGCCCACATACATGTGGAAACTGAACAATACTCTACTCAATGATACCTTGGTCAAGGAAGAAATAAAGAAAGAAATTAAAGACTTTTTAGAACACAATGAAAATGAAAACACAACATACCCAAATCTATGGGACACAATGAAAGCAGTGCTAAGAGGAAAACTCATAGCCCTGAGTGCCTCCAAAAAGAAAATGGAGAGAGCATACATTACCAGCTTAATGACACACCTGAAAGCCTTAGAACAAAAAGAAGCTATTTCGCCCAGGAGGAATAGAAGGCAGGAAATCATCAAACTCAGGGCCGAAATCAATCAAGTAGAAACAAAGAGAACCATACAAAAAATCAACAATACCAGGAGCTGGTTCTTTGAGAAAATCAACAAGATAGATAAACCCTTAGCCAGAATGACCAAAGGGCACAGAGAAAGTATACAAATTAACAAACTTAGAAATGAAAAGGGAGATATAACAACGGAAACTGAGGAAATCCAAAAAATCATCAGATCCTACTACAAGAGCCTATACTCAACACAACTGGAGAATCTGGAGGAAATGGACAATTTCCTTGACAGATACCAAATACCAAAATTAAATCAGGACCAACTAGACCATCTGAACAGTCCCATAATGCCTAAAGAAATAGAAGGAGTCATAGAAAGTCTTCCAACCAAAAAAAGCACAGGACCAGATGGCTTCAGTGCAGAATTCTTCCAGACCTTCAAAGAAGAGTTAACACCAATACTCTTCAAACTATTCCACAAAATAGAAACAGAAGGAACACTACCCAATTCCTTCTACGAAGCCACAATTACGCTGATACCAAAGCCACACAAAGATCCAACAAAGAAAGAGAACTTCAGACCAATTTCCCTTATGAACATCGATGCAAAAATATTCAATAAAATTCTTGCCAACCGAATCCAAGAACACATCAAAACGATCATCCACCATGATCAAGTAGGCTTTATCCCGGGAATGCAGGGTTGGTTCAATATACGGAAATCCATCAATACAATCCACTACATAAACAAACTCAAAGAAAAAAACCACATGGTCATTTCATTGGATGCTGAAAAAGCATTTGACAAAATTCAGCATCCCTTCATGCTTAAAGTCTTGGAGAGAACAGGAATTCAAGGCCCATACCTAAACATAGTAAAAGCAATATACAGCAAACCGGTAGCCAGCATCAAACTAAATGGAGAGAAACTTGAAGCAATCCCACTGAAATCAGGTACCAGGCAAGGCTGCCCCCTTTCTCCTTATCTTTTCAATATTGTACTTGAGGTACTAGCTCGGGCAATTCGACAACATAAGGAGGTCAAAGGGATACAAATTGGAAAGGAAGAAGTCAAACTATCATTATTTGCAGACGACATGATCGTCTACCTAAGTGACCCAAAAATCTCCACTAGAGAACTCCTACAGCTGATAAACAACTTCAGCAAAGTGGCAGGTTATAAAATCAACTCAAGCAAATCAGTGGCCTTCCTATACTCAAAGGATAAGCAGGCTGAGAAAGAAATTAGGGAAATGACCCCCTTCACAATAGCCACAAACAGTATAAAGTATCTTGGGGTGACTCTTACCAAACATGAGAAAGATCTGTATGACAAGAACTTCAAGACTCTGAAGAAGGAAATGGAAGAAGACCTCAAAAAATGGGAAAACCTCCCATGCTCATGGATCGGTAGAATCAATATAGTTAAAATGGCCATTTTGCCTAAAGCACTATACAGATTCAATGCAATACCCATCAAAATCCCAACTCAATTCTTCACAGAGTTAGAAAGAGCAATTATCAAATTCATCTGGAACAACAAAAAACCCAGGATAGCTAAAACTATTCTCAGCAACAAAAGGAAATCTGGGGGAATCAGTATCCCTGACCTCAAGCAATACTACAGAGCAATAGTGTTAAAAACTGCATGGTATTGGTACAGTGACAGGCAGGAGGATCAATGGAACAGGATTGAAGATCCAGAAATGAACCCACACACCTATGGCCACTTGATCCTCGACAAAGAGGCTGAACACATCCAATGGAAAAAAGATAGCCTTTTCAACAAATGGTGCTGGTTCAACTGGAGGTCAGCATGCAGAAGAATGCGAATTGATCCATCCTTGTCTCCTTGTACTAAGCTCAAATCCAAATGGATCAAGGAACTCCACATAAAGCCAGACACTCTGAAGCTAATAGAAAAGAAATTGGGGAAGACCCTTGAGGACATCGGTATAGGGAGAAAGTTTCTGAACAGAACACCAATAGCGTATGCTCTAAGAGCAAGAATTGACAAATGGGACCTCATAAAATTACAAAGTTTCTGTAAGGCAAAGGACACCATCAAGAGGACAAATCGGCAACCAACAAATTGGGAAAAGATCTTCACCAATCCTACATCAGATAGAGGGCTAATATCCAATATATATAAAGAACTCAAGAAGTTAGACTCCAGAAAACCAAACAACCCTATTAAAAAATGGGGTACAGAGTTAAACAAAGAATTCTCACCTGAAGAACTTCGGATGGCGGAGAAACATCTTAAAAAATGCTCAACTTCATTAGTCATTAGGGAAATGCAAATCAAAACAACCCCAAGATTTCATCTTACACCAGTCAGAATGGCTAAGATTAAAAATTCAGGAGACAGCAGGTGTTGGAGAGGGTGTGGAGAAAGAGGAACACTCCTCCACTGCTGGTGTGGTTGCAAATTGGTACAACCACTCTGGAAATCAGTCTGGTGGTTCCTCTGAAAACTGGGCACCTTACTTCCAGAAGATCCTGCTATACCACTCCTGGGCATATACCCAGAAGACTCCCCACCATATAATAAGGATACATGTTCTACTATGTTCATAGCAGCCCTATTTGTAATTGCCAGATGCTGGAAAGAACCCAGGTATCCCTCAACAGAAGAGTGGATGCAAAAAATGTGGTATATATACACAATGGAGTACTATTCAGCCATTAGAAACAATGAATTCATGAAATTCTTAGGCAAATGGATGGAGCTAGAGAATATCATACTAAGTGAGGTAACCCAGACTCAAAAGGTGAATCATGGTATGCACTCACTAATAAGTGGATATTAACCTAGAAAACTGGAATACCCAAAACATAATCCACACATCAAATGAGGTACAAGAAGAAAGGAGGAGTGGCCCCTGGTTCTGGAAAGACTCAGTGAAACAGTATTCAGCAAAACCAGAACGGGGAAGTGGGAAGGGGTGGGTGGGAGGACAGGGGAAGAGAAGGGGGTTTGCGGGACTTTCGGGGAGTGGGGGGGCTAGAAAAGGGGAAATCATTTGAAATGTAAATAAATTATATCGAATAAAAAAAAAGAATGGATGGGAGAGGGAAAGCTATGGAATTCTATTTTAACTAAGAACATATTAAAAATAAGCCATCCAGATGCAAAGCAAGCAAAAACATGGCTGAGATGTGGATGGTTCCTAGTTATTTCACATCTACAACATTAACACACAACTGTCTGGTTAATGGGAACTCAACAGGTGGGGAGCTAGGCATCTTTAAAGTCTACTGTCACTATACACAGTCAAAAGTAAATATAGGGAGATTCATGCATTTTACCATCTTTTAGAATAGAAAGTCGAGATAGTAAAGGGGGTAGACTTGGAAGAAGTAGTGGTTGAGATCAATATGAGCAAAAGAAGTTGTAAAATATCCTCCAAATAACTAAAAATGATACTCACGTTGATATTTGCTAGAATCAGAGATTAATGGTGCCACCATCTGTTAAGCTATGAAAAGCTAAGTATGAGCACACTGCACAATATGTAGTTACAGTAAAACAGTGTTGTAAAATTACTAATTTTTTTTTCCTTAGAAAACTTCTCACTGCATATTCTAGTCAGGCCTTGAACTGAAATTTCTCCTTCTTCAGCATTCTAATTCCTTGAACTCTGGGTAAAAGTGTGAGCTACCACACCCAGCTAAACAGTGATTCAGGAAATCCGTTTGGGGAGATTTGCCTGTGGAGATTGGCCAAGTTGTTAGTTCAAGCTTTCATCCATTTAGATAATCCCACTTAGAGAAGCTCAACCATTGGAAGCATTAGTAAAAGCCACCATGGGAGGAAGTAGGTGTGGTCCTTAGAGACTCTAAGCACATTCCTAGGGCCTAGCAGGTTCATTTTTCTCCAGTTAAGACCACAGTGTGTTTTCAACCTTCTGGTCCAGACACTGCTAGACCTATCACCCCTGGGCTCTGAGGATCTGATCTCAGAACTGAGCTAGTATTGTATTGCTACCAAGGATTGCTGAGCACAGGGATAATTGCTTGGGTAAGTGCACAATTTACAAGAGAAGATTCCTTCATAGTCCCTATTATTAACTAAATACAAACAGGTGTTTCCTTAGAAGTTATATTTTGCAATTCAGCAAAACCTGACTCAGTTTGCATTTGGATTTCTTTCTTGGGGTATAATTATAAATAATTTTAAATGTATCATTACGCACATTTTAGTTGGTCTGATGTATTGTATTGAGAGATAGTTTTATGATACTTTTCAATTTTGTGCATTGTCTAAATTCTAAAATATTTCAAAGTGCATTTTATGCTAAACAAATGCCCGGAATGGTTTAAAGACATTGGAATTCAAAGATATCTAGGAAAGTATAGAAGTAAAAACTCAATTTTCAGCAATAGAATTTTCATTTTTCTTCTGTTATAAATTATAGGAGGGAAGATCTCACAGTATAAATGGATACTTAAGTGTACCATGGCTATTCTTGCTACAGTTGGGTATGTTAGATGGGAAGGTTACATGTAATTAAGTAGAGAAAACTAACTACTCTCTTATTCATAAGAGTGCATTCTATTTAAAATCTGTTGCAATTTTTTTCATTTCTGTGTTTGATCTGGGTTATCTCTGTGTTCTTGTTTTGTCCTGAAATGTCTAATGTGCAAAAAAAAAAAAAAAAATGCATGCCAAAGGAAAACATGACCTTTAGGTAAATTAAGGAAGGCAGCATTAAAATCCCAATGTTTTTGCTAATCTAATTGTTGATAATATTAATAATGGATTTTAAAATACACAAAACCACCAGCTAAAACCATTTGATTCCATCTGTGTCTACCTGCAAAAGCTTAATTATTTTGACAAAATTTACCTCAATCAAACTGAGATTCTTTCTTTCTTTCTTTCTTTCTTTCTTTCTTTCTTTCTTTCTTTCTTTCTTTCTTTCTTTCTTTCTTTTCTGTTCTTTTCTTTTCTTTTCCTTTTTGCTTTTGTTGTTGTTGTTGTTGTTGTTTTGTTTTGTTTTGTTTTGTTTTTTCCAGACAAGGACAGACAGGTAGCCCCGGCTGTCCTGGAACTCACTCCTTAGACCAGGCTAGACTCAAACTCAGAAATCTGCCTGCCTATGCCTCCCACGCACTAGGATTAAAGGCGTGCACCACCACTGCCCGGCTTTCTTTTCTGTTCTTTTTTCTCTTTTCTTTATTTATGTTACATTTTTTCTTTACTTTTCTTTATTTTTGTTTTGGGTTTTCAAGACAGGGTTTCTCTGTGTAGGTAGCCCTGGCTGTCCTGGAACGCAATCCTTGGACCAGGCTGGCCTTGAACTCAAATTGCCTGCCTCTGCCTCTCAAATGATGGGATTAAAGGTGAGCACCACCACTGCTGGGTCTGAGATTATTTCTACATATGAAAATTAAAAGAGATTGGAAATGTGTACCCTATGGTTAGATAGCCAAGTCTCACAAAGACATGAGAGCTTCACTTATGCCTCAAGATTTCTTCCCACAAACTCAAGGCAGGAGTTTTGTTTTGGGGAAATAAACAAGTGTCTACAAAGAATTGGCCCTGGGATGGAGAGATAGCTCAGCAATTAGGAGCACTGACTGCTCTTCCAGAGTCCTGAGTTCAATTGTCAGCAACTACCACCATCTGTAATGGGGATCCAAAGCCCTCTTCTGGTGCATCTAAGGTAGTGACACTGTACCAACATACATAAAATATAAAAAAAATCTTTTAAAAAAATAATTCCCCTTGTGTTCAACTTGAGAGAAGCAAGATTGCTATAGAAATGACCTGATATATTTGTGAAAAGCTAGTGGATTAGATTAGATTCATTCAGTTGGGAAGAGCCACACTAAGTGTTGGTGAGATCATTCCTCCAGCCCATGGGTTGAGGGCTCCAATGAAGAAAAAGGGGGAAGGGGAGCTGAAGAGCAAGCTTTCCTTTGCTTTTTGCTTCCTGATTTTGGAAGTCATGAGTGCAGCTGCCTTGAGCTCCCACCATTTCTTCTCACCATGATATCCTTGAAATAGGAGACAATATAAATTCTTATTCTTTTAGGCATTTTGTAGCAGAAAGAAGAGAACTGAGTGATATTTCCCATGAAGACTTAAGGATTGGAGCAGTGGAATCTGAATAATAAGAAAGTAAAAGTCAGATACCAAACAAAAGTGTTTAGTTGAGAAGGCATGAAGTAGTGTGTATTTTCTTGGATAGACAACAAATGCAGAAGCTGTTTTACTCACATGCCTGCACTGAAATGCCGGCCTATGGTACAGAAGGACTTGGATCACTCCTCCATATGGTATTTTTTTTTTCTCTATAACATTGAGAGGATTGTCTCTGGCCTTTAAAAACATATGAATTCATTCAGCCTGTGTCTGTTGATCGGAGAATTTAGGCCACTGATATTTAAAGTTATTACCAAAATGTGTGTGCTAATTGTGGACATTGTGTTGATTTTTGGTGTTGATTGTTGTTGTGTAGCAGTTTCCTCAGTGACTGAAACAGCCTGTTCTGCAGGAGAGCTCTTTAATAATACAGAAGGCTAAGAATTCAAGATAGCTTCAGGAAGTCCCTGAAACTTATCAGATTCAGTTCAATCCCAGTGTGTATAGTAAAGTCTGCTTAGAGTCACTCTCAGATAAGCTAAGCTGCAAAGAAAACTGTCAGAGGAGCAGAGCTGCAAAGAAAACTCCAAGAGTAAACCAGCTTCCTGGAAGAAGCAAAAACCAGCTCAGCTTCCTCAAAGAGGTTTAGACCAACAGACTCACCTGGAAAGAATGATCTGTTGAGCTGCCTGCAGGATGTACATTGTTCTCCAGGTTTCCAACTTTTTGAGCTGTCTCTCATTTGGTGGTAGGTTGGTGATTGCAGCAGCTGTTTTTGAGATGTTTCTGCTCTTGTAACCCCTCACTCATATTACTGTAAGTAACCACAATTAGACTCATTGATTAAAAAAAAAACATAACAATGTGGGCTGAAGCCTTCAGGAGGAATGTAGATGGTAGATTTAGAATGGTGTCACATCAGGCAATATGTAGGGAAAAGTTCTTGGGCAAAAAAATAAGTCTGTATTGCCATAATTAGAATTTAATCACAAGTTGAATCAAATTTTGTCTAGTCTCTTGCTCCTCCTCTCTGGTCCAATAATAATAATTCTTATTTTTCGCCTCAGAAAAATGGAGTCAGACATTTTGCAAACCCCCCAGGAAACACTCACCTGCTTCATTTGCCAGGGCATCTTTATGGATCCAGTCTCCTTAAGGTGTGGCCATACCTTCTGCAAGGCCTGTCTCATCATTTCTTCCGAAGACTTCGGAATCCCTGACCTCTGCCCTATATGTAGGCAACCATCCCATTGGACATTCAGAAATAACAACACTATGAAGAATCTGTTATCCACTGAGAGAGAAAACAGGATCATGAAGTATTTGATTTCTGAGGAACACAAGTGCGTGATCCACAAGGAGAGAAAGACGACATTCTGTGGTGAGAGCAGGGCCTTCCTCTGCCAATTGTGTTCTGACTCCCAGGATCACAGAGGTCACACACACTGCACTATTGGAGAGCGTGCTTGTAAGCAAATGGTAAGCAATATTTCTGAAAAAAAAAAAAAAAAAGGATGAGAGCTTGAGATAGGGAGGCTTAGCAGAGCACAGGAAGATGCTTGTCCTGATTTTGAGGAATCCATTGTACTCCAAATCTTGTCACTTTTAAAACAGGGAATGAGGAATGACTATGAAATGTAAACATTCCTTGACAGGTGCATAAATGTAAATTTCATTTCTAGGTTCACGATTCATTATATTCACATCACTGAAAATTATTTTTGGTTTTTTTTTGTTTTGTTTTGTTTTGTTTTGTTTTTTGGATTTGGTTTTTTCAAGACAGGATTTCTCTGTATAGGCCTGGCTGTCCTGGAACTCACTCTGTAGACCAGGCTGGCCTCTGCCTCCCAGAGTGTTAGGATTAAAGGCGTGTGCCACCACTGCCCGGCCATCACTGAAAATTATAATCATGGTAAATTTACATCTTTAAAAAGTGCTCATGACAGGAGACTAAAACCCCAAAAGTACACTGGAATGAGCTGCTTAGAACCGGGATCCCAGTCGGATGCTAATTATCCAGACAATCGTCAATTACAGTCTATCACTTTACTTGAGCTCAGGGTGGTTGTATTTTCTAATTCTATGGTCTGAAATTTAAAGTTTCATAGTTAATATAAATAAAAAGAAACAGCACTGTGATCCTTCTTCTACCCTTTCTAAAGTAATTGTGTTCAGTTCTAGAGTTTGTCCATCAGGTAATTCATTATTTAAGTAAGGATGACATTTATTTATTAATTACAGCTGAAACTTGAAAAGCAAATGGCATCTTTATTGAAGAAGATCCTGGAACAGCAGGAGAATCTAAATGCAGGGAAGAGAACAATCTTTCACTGGTTGGTGGGTATGAGGCTGATGTGTAAAGTCAACCAGACGCAGATATCTTGCAAACTTGGACATTCACAATTTGAGGATCATATATGGGATGTGATGCTAGGAAATCCTTTTATTTTAACCTTAAGTTCTTAAAGGCAAAATCCAATTTTGAACACAGAGAAAAACCTGACCATGCGGCAGTAAAGTTTGATAATAATGGGTGAATTTCTGAGTGTTTAGCAGATTACATCAGACTTTATGACTTCACTTGGAATTTTGGTTGCTATGTATGTGCAAACTTGCATTTTTTCTTTTCCTTTATTTTTGTTTTCTTTTTTGGTTATTTGAGACAGGGTTTCTCTGTGTAGCCCTGGCAGTCCTGGAACTTACTCTGTAGACCAGGCTGGCCTCAAACTCAGAAATCTGCGTGCCTCTGCCTCCCAAGTGCTGGGATTAAAGGCATGTGCTACAACTGCCCAGCCCAAAGTTGCAATTTTGAAAAAACATATTATAAATCAAAATCTTTTTTCCAGATATCTCAGACACTCATTTAATAGATGAAAATGGTAAGGGAAAAGGATGGGTTTGTTTGTTTCCTCTATTAATAATGAAGAAATGTATAAAATCAAATGATTTACATTTTCTGAAAAGTGGGAACAGTAAATCAGCGTATGCAGCACCCTGATGGGATCCAGTAGGTGAATTTAAACATAGAAGAACTCAGTGGAGAGGATCAAATACTCTCCAGATGTGATCTAGGATGTCCCTTTTCCTTCAGGACTATGTGACCCTAGAGGGGGGTGAGTATGATCAGGTCAGAGTATAGCAAACTACATTCACCCCTCAATAAAGAAGTGAATCAATATATGGCATGTATGAAAAATCAAAGCAGTATTATTTTAGAGGCGCTCAGGGAAAATGAAGCCATGGTGGTCCAAAAGAGGAGTCAACTAATAGTAATGTATCAGGAACTGAAGGCGATGTCCCAGAAGCCATATGAGGTGCTGCTGCTGGAGGTAAGCATGGAAGAGGGCTTGAAACAGCTTTATCATCTGAGGCCACACCTCTGACTGTTACATCTGAGATCCCTTTCTATATCCCCTGTACTTATTATCAGGTTTTAAGAAAAATGTGGAGAGATAATTTCTGTAGTATCCTAAAAAGAGGAAGCTTGTTGACATTGTGTCAGCAGATTCCATACTGAATATTTCTTTTTTTGTGTGTTTGTAGCCTGAGTGTTTGAAACCCCAAATTAAGTGATTCTTGTGACCAAGCACTCCATTTTACCTCTTCTTGCTTGGTCTTACAGTTTTAAAGTAGTCTACCATAAGTTTGCTCTGTTTGAAAGCTGTGTTTTTGAGCTTTCTTTGGGAGGTGGGGGATTTGATATATGTTCTTCTTTTGTGGTGCACAATGACCACAGATACACAGGATTCCTGAGACCTAAACCCAAAATTCTAAAATTGAAGATTTGAGGCACCATGTAGGGGTTAGGCCTCAGTTTTGAAGTACCCTTAATGAAAGCTTCCTATGCTTGAGTACAAGATCAAAGAAAGTCCTCTTTGCAGACAGCTGTGTGTTACAAAGCATTATATAACTCCTACCTATATGCTTCCCAAATATTGTCACAGCCTGATTTCATTAACAATTCATTCCATTGTGCTAATCCACTTCATTGGCATTACCCTGGGACATGAACATACATTTGCAAGGTGAATCAGTGTAGTGATGACTAACAATTATATAAAGAAAATAAAAGATATAAAAGATATAAAAAAGATAATAAAAGATATAAAACTTTATGGGTTGGAGAGATGGCTCAGCAGTTAAGAGCACTGACTGATCTTCCAGCAATCCTGAGTTCAAGACCCAGCAGCCACATGGTGGCTCACAACCATCTATAATGGGATCTGATACCCCCTTCTGGTGTGTCTGTAGGGAGAAACGTGTACTCATATACATAAAATGAATAAGTAAATCTCTAAAGAAACTATGTATATATAGAACAAAATTGTGGGCTGTTCCTTCAGATATCTAAGCTTCTCTTGTTTTGTTTGCAGGATTTGGATGGCTTGTTCAGTAGGAGAGTTTAATCCTCAGTGTAAGACAGGATACCCTGAACTATGGTACAAAGCGGAATAAGCCCTCTTAGCAATGTACAAATATACTTTGTATAGAAAATACTTAGTTGTTTATGGATGATGGGTTTGGGATTGTGTTCATGGATATGATGCCTGTTTGGTGTTACCAGTGTCTTTTCGTTCTCCCTATGAATGAGGCAGTGTATGTAATGAGCTTGAGCTAATTTTTTTTATTATTATTCGATATAATTTTTTATTTACATTTCAAATGATTTCCCCTTTTCAAGCCCTCCACTCCCCGAAAGTTCCGTAAGCCCCCTTCTCTCCCCCTGTCCTCCCACCCACCCCTTCCCACTTTTCCTGTTCTGGTTTTGCCGAATACTGCTTCACTGAGTCTTTCCAGAACAAGGGGCCACTACTCCTTTCTTCTTGTTCCTCATTTGATGTGTGGATTATGTTTTGGGTATTCCAGTTTTCTAGGTTAATATCCACTTATTAGTGAGTGCATACCATGATTCACCTTTTGAGTCTGGGTTACCTCTCTTAGGGGTACCTCATCTTCTCCAGCTCCATCCATTTGCCTAAGAATTTCATGAATTCATTGTTTCTAATGGCTGAATAGTATTCCATTGTGTAGATATACCACATTTTTTCCATCCACTCTTCTGTTGAGGGATACCTGGGTTCTTTCCAGCATCTGGCAATTATAAATAGGGCTGCTATGAACGTAGTAGAGCATGTATCCTTATTACATGGTGGAGAATCCTCTGGGTATAGGCCCAGGAGTGGTATAGCAGGATCTTCTGGAAGTGAGGTGCCCAGTTTTCAGAGGAACCTCCAGAGTGATTTCCAGAGTGGTTGTACCAATTTGCAACCTCACCAGCAGTGGAGGAGTGTTCCTCTTTCTCCACACCCTTTCCAATACCTGCTGTCTCCTGAATTTTTAATCTTAGTCATTCTGACTGGTGTAAGATGAAATCTCAGGGTTGTTTTGATTTGCATTTCCCTAATGACAAATGAAGTTGAGCACTTTTTAAGATGCTTCTCCGCCATCCGAAGTTCTTCAGGTGAGAATTCTTTGTTTAACTCTGTACCCCATTTTTAATAGGGTTGTTTGGTTTTCTGGAGTCTAACTTCTTGAGTTCTTTATATATATTGGATATTACCCCTCTATCTGATGTAAGATTGGTGAAGATCTTTTCCCAATTTGTTGGTTGCCGATTTGTCCTCTTGATGGTGTCCTTTGCCTTACAGAAACTTTGTAACTTTATGAGGTCCCATTTGTCAATTCTTGCTCTTAGAGCATACGCTATTGGTGTTCTGTTCAGAAACTTTCTCCCTGTACCGATGTCCTCAAGGGTCTTCCCCAGTTTCTTTTCTATTAGCTTCAGAGTGTCTGGCTTTATGTGGAGGTCCTTGATCCATTTGGATTTGAGCTTAGTACAAGGACACAAGGATGGATCAATTCACATTCTTCTGCATGCTGACCTCCAGTTGAACCAGCACCATTTGTTGAAAAGTCTATCTTTTTTCCATTGGATGTTTTCAGCCGCTTTGTCGAGGATCAAGTGGCCATAGGTGTGTGGGTTCATTTCTGGATCTTCAATCCTGTTCCATTGATCCTCCTGCCTGTCACTGTACCAATACCATGCAGTTTTCAACACTATTGTTCTGTAGTATTGCTTGAGGTCAGGGATACTGATTCCCCCTGACTTTCTTTTGTTGCTGAGAATAGTTTTAGCTATCCTGATGCAATTTGTGCCTTGGGTATTCAGGGCTTCTGGGCTAATTAATATCCACTTATCAGAGATTGCATCCATGCGTATTCTTTTGTGACTGGGTTACCTCACTTGGGATGTTATTTTCCAGATCAAACCATTTGCCTAAAAATTTTGTGAATTCATTGTTTCTAATTGCTGAGTAGTATTCCATTGTGTAAATATACCACATTATCTGTATCCATTCCTCCTTTGAGGAGCATCTGGGTTCTTTCCAGCTTCTGGCTATTATAAATAAGGCTGCTATGAACATAATGGAGCATGTGTCTTTATTGCATGCCAGGGAATCCTTTGGGTATATGCCCAGGAGAGGTATAGCAGGGTCCTCCGAAAGTGTCATGTCCAGTTTTCTGAGGAACCGCCAGACTGATTTCCAAAGTGTTTGTACCATCTTACAGCCCCCCCCCCCAGCAGTGGAGGAGTGTTCCTCTTTCTCCACATCCTCCCCAACACATACTGTCTCATGAGTTTTGAACTTAGCTATTCTGACTGGGGTAAGGTGAAATCTCAGGTTTGTTTTGATTTGCATTTCCCTAATGACTAATGATGTTGAGCACTTCTTAAGGTGCCTCTCCGCCATCTGAAATTTCTTCAGGTGAAAATTCTTTGTTTAGATCTGTACCTCATTTTTAATAGGGTTATTTGGTTCCCTGGGGTCTAACTTCTTGAGTTCTTTCTATATATTGGATATTAGCCCTCTATCAGATGTAGGGTTGGTGAATATCCTTTCCCAATTTGATGGTTGCTGTTTTGTCCTTTTAACAGTGTCCTTTGCCTTACAGAAACTTTGTAATTTTATGAGGTCCCATTTGTCAATTCTTGATCTTAGAGCATAAGCTATTGGTGATCTGTTCAGGAACTTTTCCCCCTTGCCCATGTCCTCTAGGGACTTCCCCAGTTTCTTTTCTATTAGTTTCAGTGTGTCTGGTTTTACATGTAGGTCCTTGATCCACTTGGAGTGAAGTTTAGTACATGGAGATAAGAATGGATCAATTCGCATTCTTCTGCATGCTGACCTCCAATTGATCCAGGACCATTTGTTGAAAAGGCTATCTTTTTTCCACTGGTTGTTTTTGGCTCCTTTGTCGAAGATCAAGTGACCATAGGTATGTGGGTTCATTTCTGGATCATCAGTTCTATTCCACTGATCCACTTGTCTGTCACTGTACCAATACCATGCAGTTTTTAACATTATTTCTCTGTAGTATTGCTTGAAGTCAGGGATACTGATTCCTCCAGAATTTCTTTTGTTGTTGGGAATAGTTTTAGCTATCCTGGGTTTTTTGTTATTCCAGATGAATTTGAGAATTGCTTTTTCTAACACTGTGAAGAACTGAGTTGGGATTTTGATGGGAATTGCATTGAATCTGTAGATTGCTTTTGGCAAGATGGCCATTTTAACTATATTAATCCTGCCAATCCACGAGTATGGCAGATTTTTCCGTTTTCTGAGGTCTTCTTCAATTTCCTTCTTCAGAGACCTGAAGTTCTTGTCATATAGATCTTTTACCTTTTTTGTTGGAGTCACACCAAGATACTTTATATTGTTTGTAGCTATTGTGAAGGGTGTCATTTCCCTAACTTCTTTCTCAGCCTGCTTATCCTTTGAGTACAGGGAGGCAACTGATTTGCTTGAGTTGATTTTATAACCAGCCACTTTGCTGAAGTTGTTTATCAGTTGTAGGAGTTCTCTGGTGGAGGTTTTCAGGTCACTTAAGAAGACTATCATCTCATCTGCAAATAGTGATAATTTGACTTATTCATTTCCAATTTGTATCCCCTTGACCTCCTTATGTTGTCAAATTGCCAGAGCTAGTACCTCAAGTACAATATTGAAAAGATAAGGAGAGAGGGGGCAACCCTGTCTAGTCCCTGATTTTAGTGGGATTTCTTCAACTTTCTCTCTGTTTAGTTTGATGTTGGCTACCGGTTTGCTGTATATTGCTTTAATGATGTTTAGGTATGGGCCTTGAATTCCTGTTCTTTCCAAGACTTTTAGCATGAAAGGATGCTGAATTTTGTCAATTGCCTTTTCTGCATCTAATGAGATGATCATATGGTTTTTTTCTTTGAGTTTGTTTTTGTAGTCGATAGCATTGATGGATTTCCTTATATTGAACCATCCCTGCATCCCTGGGATGAAGCCTACTTGATCATGGTCGATGATCATTTTGATGTGTTCTTGGATTTGGTTGGCAAGAATTTTATTAAGTATTTTTGCATCAATGTTCATAAGAGAAATTGGCCTGAAGTTCTCTTTCTTTGTTGGATCTTTGTGTGGTTTTGGTATCAGTGTAATTGTGGCTTCATAGAACGAGTTGGGTAGAGTTCCTTCTATTTCTATTTTGTGGAATAGTTTGAAGAGTATTGGTGTTAGGTCTTCTATGAAGGTCTGATAGAATTCTGCACTGACGCCATCTGGTCCCGTGCTTTTTTTGGTTGGGAGACTTTCTATGACCCTTTTTATTTCTTCAGGTGTTATGGGACTGTTTAGTTGATCTATTTGATCCTGATTTAGTTTTGTTGTCGGATATCTGTCTAGGAAACTGTCCATTTCCTCCAGATTCTCCAGTTGTGTTGAGTATAGGCTTTTGTAGTAGCATCTAATGATTTTTTGAGTTTCCTCAGTTTCTGTTGTCATATCTCCCTTTTTATTTCTAAGTTTGTTAATCTGGATACTGTCTCTGTGCCCTTTGGTTAGTCTGTCTAAGGGTTTATCTATTTTGTTGATTTTCTCAAAGAACCAGCTCCTGGTTTTGTTGATTCTTTGTATGGTTCTCTTTGTTTCTACTTGATTGATTTCGGCCCTGAGTTTGATGATTTCCTGCCTTCTACTCCTCCTGGGTAAAATAGCTTCTTTTTGTTCCAGGGCTTTCAGGTGTGTCATTAAGCTGTTAGTCTATGCTCTCTCCATTTTCTTTTTGGAGACACTCAGGGCTATGAGTTTTCCTCTTAGCACTGCTTTCATTGTGTTCCATAGATTTGGGTATTTTGTGTCTTCATTTTCATTAAGTTCTAAAAAGTCTTTCTGTCTTTATTTCTTCCTTGACCAAGGTATCATTGAGTAGAATACTGTTCAGTTTCCACGTGTATGTGGGTTTTCTGTTGTTTTTGTTGCTATTGAAGACCACTTTTACTCCATAGTGATCTGATAAGAGGCAAGGGATTAGTTCGATCTTATATTTGTTGAGGTCTGTCTTGTGACCAATTATATGGTCGATTTTGGAGAAGGTACCATGAGGTGCTGAGAAAAAGGTATATTCTTTTGCTTTAGGATAGAATGTTCTATATATATCTGTTAAATCTAATTGGTCCAAAGCTTCAATTAGTTTCACTGTGTCCCTGTTCAGTTTCTGTTTTCCTGATCGGTCTATTGAGGAAAGTGCAGTGTTGAAGTCACCCACAATTATTGTGTTAGGTGCAATGTGTGCTTTGAGCTTTAATAATGTTTCTTTTATGAATGAGGGTGCCCTTACATTTGGAGCATAGATGTTCAGGATTGAGAGTTCTTCTTGTTGTATTTTTCCTTGACCAGCGAGAAGTGTCCCTCAGAGTCTCTTTTGATGACTTTGGGTTGAAAGTCAATTTTATCTGATATTAGACTGGCTAGTCCAGCTTGTTTCCTGAGACCATTTGCTTGTAAAATTGTCTTCCAGCCTTTTACTCTAAGGTAGTATTTGTCTTTGACCCTGAGGTGTGTTTCCTGTATGCAGCAAAATATAGGGTCCTGTTTATATATGCAGTCGGTTACTCTATGTCTTTTTATGGGGGCATTGAGTCCATTGATGTTAAGAGATATTAAGGAATAGTGATTATTGCTTCCTGTTATTTTTGATGTTATTTTTTAAATTTGATTGGTTAACTTCTTTTGGGTTTGATGAGAGAAGGTTACTATCTTGCTTTTTCCAGGGTGAAGTTTCCCTCCTTGTATTGGTGTTTTCCTCCTATTATCTTTTGTACGGCTGTTGGTGAATACCATGCCAGCAGCAAGTGTGTTTTCTCAATGTCTTTTAAAGGCAAGCAACACAAAGCATAACCAATTCCAGGAAGATAAACAGTGTCCATAAATCCTTATGTGGCAAATTTAAGGTACACAATGTGTATGTTTGACTAAGGCTGTTTCCATCAGACTAGGACAGTCTCTCCAGGACATATGTATAAGCTGAGGAACTTGTAGACCATAACATATCTTAATTAAAAACAAAAACAGATGTTGGCAGATACATTCATGATTAATCTCAAACAATGGTAACTCCAGAAGTGTTTCTCACACGCCTCTTTGATATTTAGCTTCATTATGTCT
Organism: Apodemus sylvaticus; assembly: GCF_947179515.1. Taxonomy (NCBI): domain Eukaryota; kingdom Metazoa; phylum Chordata; class Mammalia; order Rodentia; family Muridae; genus Apodemus; species Apodemus sylvaticus. The sequence continues at coordinate 39,587,290 of NC_067478.1, forward strand.
GTGGATTGTAGAATAGTTATCCTGTACTTAGTGGCTTATATCCACTTATAATTGAGTACATACCATGTTTGTCTTTCTGGGTCTGGGTTACCTCACTCAGGATGATATTTTCTAGATTAGTCTATTTGCCTACAAATTTAATGGTGTCATTGTTTTGAATATTTGAGTGATATTCCATTATGTAAATATATCACATTTTCTTTACCGATATTTTTGTTGTTTCCAAATTCTAGTTATTAAGAATAAAGTTACTAAGAACTTAGTTGCACATGTGTCCTTATGGCATGATAGAGCATCTTATGGGTGTATAGCCAGGAGTGGAATACCTGGGCCTTGAGATTGGTCTATTTCCAGTTTTCTGTGATACTACCATATTGATTTACAAAAAGGCTGTACAAGTTTGTACTCACACCAGCACTGGAGGAGTGTTTCCTTTGCTCCACATCTTTCCCAGGATGAGCTGTAACTTGAGAATTTTTCTCAGTAATTTTGATGAGTGTGAAGATGAAATCTGAGTCATGTTGATTTATCCTTATCTGATAAATAAGGATATACATTTCTTAAGTGCTTCTCAGCCTTTTAAGATTAATTTGTTGAGAATTCTGCTTGGGTCTGTACCCCAGTTTTTCTTAAATTAATTTTTTTAATTATTCACTTTATATCCCACTCACTACTCCCCACCTGGTCAACCTATCCCAAATCCTCCATCCCCTGCCACTTCTCAGGTATCCCCTTACTGTGGTGAAAGTCTGAGAGGTTACGGGCTTCCTCTCCCACTGAGTCTCTCTTCTATCCTTCCATCTCTGTAAATAAACCCTCTTTTCCCTATCATTATTTTTACTTGTTTCGTGTGCCTATCAAGCTGTAACATGTAATGAACATGAAGGCAACAGGACAGGTTGGTTTCTCCTTCACAGTGTGGTTCGTGGGACTCCACTCAGTCAGGCTTGACAGGAAGGCCCTTTACCAGTCGATGTTTCTTAATTTGGAGCAGGTGCAGTTATCCATTCTGGGCTTCAGTTTGTTTTTAAGATTTTGTTTTTAGGCATGTCTGTGCACCTGTGCAATGTGTGAGTGCAGGTGCCCATAGAAATCAGAGGTGTAGGTCCCCCCCCCCCTTCAAATTGGAGCCAGAGTACAGATAGGTGTTGAGATTTGAACTCAGGTCCTCAAGAATAGTAATACTCTCTCTAAAGCAGAGTCATCTGTCCAGTCCCAAACCTTCAGTTTGTGATAGGCTATTAGGAACACTTTCTCCTCCTGTGCCCAACAGTAAGTAGTAACCTTTTAGTTCAGAAAATTGACTTCATATTTGAAAGTCTTACACTTAAGTCTTTGATTCCTTTTGGGTTTCTACTACTCAACCTGAGAGGCAGGGGTCTCCTTCCTCTAGTAATAACAGAAATAGTCCCCAAAGAGTCTTTCCTTTTGCATTTTTATATTTATGTGTGTGCACATAAATATATAAAGGTTTTCTTTTTCCTAAGAAAGGGTTTCTCTGTGTAGCCCTGGTTGTCCTCAGCTCACAGAGAACTGCCTGCCACCAGCACCCAGCTCAGCTTGTTTCCTTATATTACTCAGGTTCACCTCCTGAGGAGTGATGCTGAGAAGCCATTAATTAAGAAGGAGGCATTCACCTTCATTTCCAGCAGTCTGGAGTCAGAGGCAGGGCAATCTGTGGTTCAAGGCCAGCCTGGCCTACAAACTTAAGTTCCAGTACAGGCAGAGAGAGCTACATATTGAGACCCTGATTCAATCAAAAGAAAACTATCTAAATATATTTCTCAATCAGAGTGTGCACCTGCATGCCAGAAGAGGCCATCAGATTGCATTATAGATGACTGTGAGCCTCTTTGTGGTTGTTGGGAATTGATCTCATGACTTCTTGCAGAACTGCCAGTGCTATTAATTGCTGAGCCATCTCTACGATTATGGGGATGGGGGAATCTCCACTCTCTAAGAGGCAGAGAGTGGTGTTAGGGTGAGGGACTGTGCAAGTCTAGAACTAGGAGTGCCTGGATTGAAGGTGTGCACTGTCAACACCCAGGTTCTTTGAACTGCAGCCATCTCTCCAGCCTCAGACCCACACCCCATTTTTTTTAAGACTTGAGTCTCTATTGAGCTCTCAGGTAAGTTCCTTAACAAGCTAGAGGTCAGGGATGATAACTAGTATAAGTCCTTTATTAACAAAAAGAATTATTCAGTCAGAATCTGTAATTAAAAGGTTTAGTCAAAAATGTCATCCAGTGTGTATTAAAAGGTTTGAGTTAGTAAATTTAATGGAAACTAATTTTACTTCCCACTAAAACGAGGCCTTGTTTGGACTTGTCTCTTGTTCAGGTCAATAATAAGGATGGCTCAGTGGTCAAATGTGCTTACTGATTTCAGGAACCAAGTTCAGGACCCAGCTCCCTCACAGCATCTGAACTCTAGCTTGAGATTTAGCACCCCTTCTGTCCTAAAAGGGCAATTGCACACATAAACATAACACCCCTAATCCCCAACCTATAAAAACTGACCATGTTCCTCTTTCAAAGTATAATAAACACATCAAATTATCATCACAGTTTCTTACTGAAAGCCATTGTGATTTGAGCCCATCTCCTCAGAAACTACAATGTACTTAGCATTCAGCCTTATCTTGCATTCCATTTCTTCCCATCCCATTAATACCAAGATCCCATTGTATCACAAATACATCTGAAACAATACCATGCTTTATTCATGTAGTCCCTTAAGCCTAGCTGTACATTTCCTAAAGTTCAACTAGTGTGGAATCCATCTGTTTAATCCTTTAATAGGAAGGCTTCTCTGGCTAGCTTGGTGACACCTACATGTAATCTACAGTTGGGAGGCAGGATTGCCAAAAATTCCTAAGACCAGCTTGGTGTGAGGGAGCTCCAGGTCTAAACAGTGAGGCACTCTTCCAAAGAAATCAACCAACATAGAAAATCTTCACTTGTGTTTTCTATTTCTATAAGGTTGCTTTTGATTTTATTCAGCATCCTGTATATATATAGGTTCTTTGGATTTGGTTTTTTCAAGACAGGTTTTCCCTGTATAGCTCTGGCTATCCTAGAACTCACTCTGTAGACCAGGCTGGTCTCAAACTCAGAAATCAGCCTGCCTCTGCCTCCCAGAGTGCTGGGATTAAAGGTGTGCGCCACCACTGCCCAGCATGAATTTCCTGAGCCTGGTCTACAGAGTGAGTTCCAGGACAGCCAGGGTCACCCAAAAAAACCCTGTCTCGAAAAACCCAAAATAAAGAGAAAAAAAAAGGGAAATTCATATTTCTTCAAATAAATAAAAAGGAGGCACAACAAATAACTTGTGATATTGCAAAACAGAATGTATCGACAAGGAAAAATTTAAAAAAACACAGTATCAAACAGAATTCTGACATCCTAAAAAATAAGCTACCTGACTAAAAATTCAACTGCACCTAACGTAGAGAAACCACAAAGAACTTTGTATGCACAGACAACTCATTTTTCAAATGTAGCAAGTTTTCACCAATGCTACCAGGATAACTTAACATATATAGGGGGGAAAAAACAATGCAAACAAGATTCCTCCTCCTTAGTGTGAAAAATCATTTTAAGACCTTGACTTTAATGATAAACTAGGTAGAGGGGTGGACTGACATGCTTTTAATCCAAGAGTTGGGGAGGCAGGAGGATCGAGTTCAAGATCAGCCAAGTTCAGAGTTCAGATAGACAGGGATACTGAGAACTGTCATGAAAAGTGTTACCACAAAGCAACAGCATACTAGAAGAATTTATCCATAACCAGTGACACTACTTTATATAGGTAACAAACAATTGAAGTCTACCAATTTTATAGTATTCTAAAGGTAGGCATGGTGGCTTTTTCTTTAAACTGAGGCCATCTCTATAATTGAGTATCAGGACAATTTTGAGATACTGTTGCCAATAAAAAAAGCAAGTTCAACCCTTGTCAATTACCACAAAGGAAAATAGAAGTATGCAGCAGTTAAGAACTTAGAAATTAAAGCCCATTTAGTCTTAGCACTTGGGAAGCAGAGACAGGTGGAATAAAGACCAATCAGTCAAAGACCACTAACTCTGAAAACTCAATAACCATGGAAGTGGAACATGTACCAAGGCGCTCTGGTTAATCTTCTGACACATACTTAATTGAAGAAATAAATGCAACTGGATGTTTATTGCAGCATTCTCAAATATCCACTGTGGGATGCCTAAGGAAATAGCTCACGATCAAGTTTATAATCACTGAGATGGTGACCTGCTGCTTTAAGTTCGTGATTGCATTCACTATGCTCAGTCTGTACAGCTGTGTCAGCTCACCACAACCTTCACAGAACAGAGTACCCTCAATGGATTGGCAAAACAATCCATTTACATACAGCCCTCAAAAAATGTACAAGAATCAACTCTGCAGGCCATAACAGATGCTGTCCTGATCACTAGACAGATTAACAGGGACAGCCAGGGCCATGGAGACCCCATCTCAAACATCTCAGTACTAATACTATGCATTTTCTTCTTGTATCTGCCTTTTCTGGATGTTTATCACATCTAGTTTTCATTCTCAAATCTTGTGTCACTGGCCCTAAAAATAAAAAACAAAGAAACACAGGCATTACATTACTGCCAAAATTAAAACAGAACACAACAGAACTTTGTAATGGTCCATCTCAGAAGCCTGATCCATAGGTGTGGTTTTTCAACAGGAATTCAGGTTCAAGATAGGATTATCATAGAGTAGACCAACTTCATTAAGTTCAGCACAGGGCTGGAAGGATGGCTCAGTGAGGAAGAGCACCAACTGTTCTTCCAAAGGTCCTGAGTTCAAACACCAGCAAGCACATGGTGACTCACAGCCATCCTTACACATATCTGATGATGCCTTATTCCGGTGCTTCTGAAGACAGCTTCAGTGTACTTACACATAATAATAAATAAGTCTTTAAAACAAAACAAAAAAAAATGTTCAGCAGAAAACAAACCAGAGCAGCACTTACATGCACTCCTGCTCTAGGATCTTTACAGGGCACGGGCATCCCAATGGGTCAGCATTCCCTGCTGGCAGAAAGAAAGAAGTACAGTGACACACTATTAATATGAACTGCATAGAAAGAGTAAATAAGACCACTTCACTAAAGCACAATGTTCTTCTCTCAGAAGCTGTATTTGTCTTCAGGTCATCAACTTCTGGATATAGTTCATGACTGTTCAGATCAGGTACGTCCCACAACTTTAGTTTGTACCCTATGCATTCACTACAGTCATTCCAAATTGAAAAGGCAAGAGTAGTTGGTTGGCTTTAGTTTGCCAGCACTATTTCAGAAAACATTTACAGGAAGCTGATGCTAATTCACAATGGTAAAAATGTATGCTGACAAAAATATAAATCTAGGTTTCTTACACATCTTTCAAAAGAGTCAGGTTTTAATCAAGTTACTTTCTGTTACAAATTCTCTTGGATGCTATGGGCTCCCCTCCACCTAAGGAAAAGAAACAAATTCTAAGCATCAAAAACCACTTCCTATTGCTCTAATATTTCAATTACAAAACTAAGCTATATCGCCCTTAACTTGGCATCGTTTTGCAGCTGTTTTGACCATATGAGGAATGATGTTGCCATTGTTCAGGTGAGAGGATTTGTGTTTCTCTTGGGTGTCACCAGTACCTTCTTAACAGCAGCACAAGAGGCCTAGCATATTTTTCTGCAAACCCTGCTGTGTAAGAACCCACCCAAGGTGCGACCAAGGAACCAGAAAGCAAGCAGCCTTCAACCAGGCTGTCCAGTCCCAATCTCCCCAGGGCCTAGGCTCCAATCCTGAAATCTCTTTTGCTGCTGCACATTTCCCCTAGGAAGTTTACATGGGTACCCTGCTCCACAGGCCTGGAGCCTCTAAATTCACTTTGCATGTCCACATTTTGGTTGGTCATCCGGGCACTTAAACCACACACCTACAGAAAAGAAGGAATGCTTAGCTTTCCAAGCAGCTCCCATTATATCTTCAGTTGAGGGAAATGGAGGATGCCCCTCCCTCTAGCACTGATTGGATGGAAGAACACGTGGGGTGTGGCCTTTCCTGGAGCACTGTCTGGAGCTGTGCTCAGTAGTCTTTTCCTCCATGGCATTCCAGGGCATGGTGAGCGCCTGCCAAGTGCCTATCCGGTTCTGTGCGCACCACCTGTCTATTCCAAGTCTGGTGACCCACTGAACTTGATGTGGAGTGGGAGTGGCGCCAGAATTCAAAGGAACAACAGCAGTTGGAGGTGAGGTCTCCTCCAACTTCCAGCCTAGTTGGTTGGCACACATGGTTGGTGGCTGGGAGTGGCCTTGACCTCACCCTAACTGTAGCCCAGATGGCAGGGGCACCTCTGAAGGGACCTTGGAGGACAGAACTAGGCAGGTGAAGCCAAGCAGCCCGGCTCATGCATGCACATGTATGTGGAGGATGAAGGACAGCCTTAAGAGTTGTCCCATGAACACCATTTTTTTTTCCTTTGAGAAAGGGTCTCTTACTGATCTGGAGCTCACAAATGAGGCTAGACTGGCTGAGCACAAGTCTAGGAGACCCTCCAGCTCCCAGCTCTGAAACTATAACCATGTGCCACAACGAACATCTTTTTTTTTTATGTGGTTCTGGGAGTGAATCGATCTTGGGTACTTTGGCTTGCAAAGAAAATGCTTTACTGAGCCATATACACAGTCACATTATTAGGTTTTTTTGTTTTGTCTTGTTTTGTTTTCTTTTTGGGGGTTTTTTTGGTTTGTTGTTATTGTTGTTGTTGTTTTCGGACAGAGTTTCTCTGTGTAGTCCTTGCTGTCCTGGAACTCACTCAATAGACCAGGTTGGCCTTGAACTCAGAAATCTGCCTGCCTCTGCCTCCCAAGTGCTAGGATTACAGGCGTGAGCCACCATGCCTGGCTCAGAATTAGGTTTTTAAGGTTAGTAGATGAATGTCATTTTCTAAATGATTTTGGTAAGTCTTTTTTAATCTTTTTTAAAAAAGGTCTATTTATTTCATCATAAATAAATAAGTAAATAAATAAACACAATAAAGTACACTGTAGCTATCTTCAGACACACCAGAAGAGGGCACTAGATCTCATAACAAGATGGTTGTGAGCAACTGTGTGGTTGCTGTTAATTGAACTCAGGACCTCTGGAAAAGCAGTCAGTGCTCTTAACTGCTGAGCCATCTTCTGTGTTAACGTTCATCACAATAACAAGAGAATTTAGATAAGTGGTTTTCAACTTGTGAGTTGACAGCCCATTGACAAACCTATATCTACAAAAATATTTACATTATGACTTATAACTAGCAAAATTATGAATTAGCAGTGAAAATAATTTTATGGTTGGAGGATCATCATAACATGAGGAACTGTTTTAAAAGGATGCAAAATCAGGAAGGGTGAGAACTACTGATTTAGATAATCAACTTTTGTAAAAAGAATCATTTTGTGTCATGGTTTGAATGCTCTAGTGCATAACTGGTTTTAGGCACTGTGCTGGGCCTGTGGTAAGGCTGGGGGTTATGTTGGAAGTGCATAACAGAGCAAAAGGATTCACCTCATGGCCAAGAAATGAAATAGAAGAGAACGAAACCAGAGACCCAGAGACTCTAAGAGTGCCCCTCTACTGACCTGAAGGCCGGGTTGGCTGCTTCTTAAAATTTCTACCATGGGCTGGCAAATGTTCATTGTCAACTTGGTAGTACATAGAATGATATAAATATGGGATATAGATATGGGTGTATATATGAGATATAGGTGTAACTCTGAGGATGTTTCCAGAAAACTTGAACAGGTAGAGAAGATCAACACTAATATAGATGGCATCAACCACCGGGGAGTGGGGGTCTCAGACAGAATAAATCTGAAAAAAATGGAAAGCTAACTGGGCAGCAGCATTCATTCCTGACTGTGGAGGTGATGGACCAATTGCTTCACACTCCTGCTGCCAGGCCTGGAGCCATTTTTTTCCATCACCCTTTCTCCTAATTGGTAGATTATATTCGCAAAACAGGAGTGGAAAGTAAACACTTCCTTAATAGCTTTCCTTTGGGTACTTTGTCATAAAAGTGGAAAAGTACAACCACCTTCCAGCATTTCCAACAGGAGATCAACCATCTCATACATGGGGTTTTGGGAGACACTGAGTATGCAAACTACTGCATCTTGCTTTAAAAATGAGAAAGATTCATGGAGATCTGAATTAACTAATGCCACAAAATTAATGAGATTCCTGCTTCATAACGATGTCATCACTTGGTTGGTGACTTCACGGTAAGCACTGATGATGAACAGCGGGAACAGAAAAGAGGCAGAGTGGACCCTGGCACTGAAAATAATAACAGCCCCAGTGACTCATAGAAATTTAAGACCAGGCTCAAGAGAATGAAGTAGTTTTGCTTTCATTACATTTTAAAATGTTTAAGCTGGGCATTGGTGTCACACACCTTTAATCCCAGCACTTGGGAGGCAGAGGTAGAGGCAGGCAAATTTCTGAGTTCAAGGCCACCCTAGTCTACAAATCCCAGGACAGCCAGGGCTACATAGAGAAACCCTGTCTCAGAAAAAAACAAAAACAACAACAACAACAACAACAAAAACCTATATATTTAAATGTGTACATGGGCTTTGACTGCTTGTAAGTCTGTATGTCAAGCACATGCAATGCCTGCGGAGTCCAGAAGAGGGGGTCAGAATCCCTGTGACTAGAGTTACAGGCCCTTGTGAGCCACTCTAAGAGTACTGGAAACTGAATACAAATCCTATAGAAGACCAGCTAGTTCCTTTAAACTGCTGAGCAACCTTCCCTTTTGTTGAATTTCAGAATTAACATGGCTTTTGTTTATATCCCAAACAATGCCTACCATCCCTGGTCCCTGCCCCCTCACAGAGTCTCCCCATTCCCCCTCCCATTTGCATCTGAGAGGGTGCTCCCCTATATTCTGAGTACCTGGAGCATCAAGCCTCTGAAGGATTAGCCCACGGAGGCCAGACAATGCAGCCCTCTGCAAATATGAGCCTAGAGCCATGGGTCCCTCTATGTGCACCCTTTGGTTGCTAGTTTAGTCCCTGGGAACTCTGGGGGTACTGGCTAGTTCATATTGTTCTGGCTATGGGTTGCAAACCCCTTTAGCTCCTTCATTCCTTTCTCTAACTCCTCCATGGGGACCTTGTGCTCAGTTGGCTGTGAGATTCCACCTCTGTATTTGTCAGGCTCTGGCAAAGCCTCTCAGGAGATAGCTATATCAGGGTCCTGTCAGCAAGCCTTCTTGGCATCTGCAATAGTAATTTGGGTTTGATGTCTGTATATGGGATAAATCCCCAGGTGGGACAATCTCTGGATGACCTTTCCTTCAGTCTCTGCTCTAGTCTTTGTCTCTGTATTTCCTCCCATGAGTATTTTGCTCCCCCTTCTAAGGAGGACTGAAGCATTTATACTTTGGTCTTACTTCTTCTTCAGCTTCATGGGGTCTGTGAATTATATTTTGGGTATTCTGAGCTTTTGGGCTAATAGTCACTTATCAACGAGTACATAACATATGTGTTCATTGTGACTGGGTTTCCTCACTCAGGATGATCATTTACGATTCCATCCATTTGCCTAAGAATTTCTTAAATTCATTGATTTTAATAGCTGAGCAGAGACGATGGGCAGTGAGGGAGCACACCTTTAATCCAGGCACTTGGGAGGCAGAGGCAGGCAGATTTCTGAGTTCGTGACTGGCCTGTTCTACAGAGTGAGTTCCAGGACAACCAGAGCTACACAGAGAAATCCTGTCTGGGAAATCATCTAGCCACTTTGTTGAAGTTGTTTATCAGATGTTGGAGTTCTCTGGTGGAATTTTTGGGGTCAATTAAGTATACTATCTTATCATTGGCAAGTAGTGATGTTTTGACCTCTTCCTTTTCAATTTGTATCCCTTTGGATTCCTTTTGTTGTCTAATTGCTCTTGCTAGGACTGCCAGTACTATATTGAACAGGTAGAGAGAGAGTGAGCAGTCTTGTAAAGTCCCTGATTTAATGAGATTGCTTCAAGTTTTTGTCCATTTAGTTTGATGTTGGCTACTGGTTTGCAGTATACTACTTTCACTATGTTTAGGTATGATCCTTGAACTCTTGATCTTTCCAAAACTCTTAAAAAGAAGGGATGCTGAATTTTGTCAAATGCTTTTTCTGTATCTAATGAAATGATCATGTGGTTTGTTTCCTTTGAGTTTGTATATGTAGTGGCTTATATTGATGGATTTCCATATATTGAAACAGCTCTGCACCTGTGGGATGAAACCTACTTGATCATGGTGAATGATCATTTTGTTGTGTTCTTGGACTCGTTTGGCAACAATTTTATTGAGTATTTTCGCATCAATATTCATAAAGGAAATTGGTATAAAGTTCTCTTTCTTTGTTGGATCTTTGTGTGGTTTTAGTAACAGCATAATTGTGGCTTTGTAGAAGGAGTTGGGTAGTGTTCCTTCTGTTTCTATTTTGTGCAAGTTTATAATTTATTGGTGTTAGGTCTTCTTTGAAGGTCTGAAAGAATTCTGTACTGAAAGTATCTGGTCCTATGCTTTTTTTTGGTTGGAAGACTTTCTACAACTCTTTCTATTTCTTTAGGGGTTATGGGACTCTTTAGATCATCTATTTGATCCTGATTTAATTTTGGTATTCGATTTCTGTCTAGGAAATTGTTCATTTCCTCCAGATTCTCCAGTTGTGTTGAGTATAGGCTTTTGTAGTAGGATCTGATGATTCCCCTTTTCATTTCTTTCTTTTTTTTCTTTTATTTCTTTTTTTTATTCGATATATTTTTTATTTACATCTCAAATGATTTGCCCTTTTCTAGTCCCCCCCCCCACTCCACGAAAGTCCCATAAGCCCCCTTCTCTCCCCCTGTCCTCCCACCCACCCCTTCCCACTTCCCTGTTCTGGTTTTGCCGAATACTGCTTCACTGAGTCTTTTCAGAACAAGGGGCCACTGCTCCTTTCTTCTTGTACCTCATTTGATGTAAGGATTATGTTTTGGGTATTCCAGTTTTCTAGGTTAATATCCACTTATTAGTGAGTACATACCAAGATTCACCTTTTGAGTCTGGGTTACCTCACTTAGTATGATGTTCTCTAGCTCCATCCATTTGCCTAAGAATTTCATGAATTCATTGTTTCTAATGGCTGAATAGTACTCCATTGTGTAGATATACCAAATTTTTTGCATCCACTCTTCTGTTGAGGGATACCTGTTGAGGGATACCTTTTCAGCATCTGGCAATTATAAATAGGGCTTCTATGAACATAGTAGAGCATGTATCCTTATTACATGGTGGGGAATCCTCTGGGTATATGCCCAGGAGTGGTATAGCAGGATCTTCTGGAAGTGAGGTGCCCAGTTTTCAGAGAACTGCCAGATTGATTTCCAGAGTAGTTGTACCAATTTGCAACCCACCAGCAGTGAAGGAGTGTTCCTCTTTCTCCACATCCTCTCCAACACCTGCTGTCTCCTGAATTTTTAATCTTAGCCATTCTGACTGGTGTAAGGGTGAAATCTCAGTGTTGTTTTAATTTGCATTTCCCTAATGACTAATGAAGTTGAGCATTTTTTAAGATGCTTCTCCGCCATCCGAAGTTCTTCAGGTGAGAGTTCTTTAACTCTGTACCCCATTATTTAATAGGGTTGTTTGGTTTTCTGGAGTCTAACTTCTTGAGTTCTTTATATATATTGGATATTAGCCCTCTATCTGATGTAGGATTGGTGAAGATCTTTTCCCAATTTGTTGGTTGCCAATTTGTCCTTTTGATGGTGTCCTTTGCCGTACAGAAACTTTGTAATTTTATGAGGTCCCATTTGTCAATTTTTGATCTTAGAGCATACGCTATTGGTGTTTTGTTCAGAAACTTTCTCCCGGTACCGATGTCCTCAAGGGTCTTCCCCAGTTTTTTTTTTTTCTATTAGCTTCAGAGTGTCTGGCTTTATGTGGAGGCCCTTGATCCATTTGGATTTGAGATTAGTACAAGGAGACAAGGATGGATCAATTCACATTCTTCTGCATGCGGACCTCCAGTGGAACCAGCACCATTTGTTGAAAAGGGTATCTTTTTTCCATTGGATGTTTTCAGCCCATTTGTTGAGGATCAAGTGGCCATAGGTGTGTGGGTTCATTTCTGGATCTTCAATCCTGTTCCATTGATCCGCCTGCCTGTCACTGTACCAATACCATGCAGTTTTTAACACTATTGCTCTGTAGTATTGATACTGATTCCCCCAGAATTTCTTTTGTTGCTGAGAATAGTTTTAGCTATCCTGGGTTTTTTTTTTTTTAATTCCAGATGAATTTGTTAATTGCTCTTTCTAACTCTGAGAAGAATTGAGTTGGGATTTTGATGGGTATTGCATTGAATCTGTATATTGCTTTTGGCAAAATGGCGATTTTAACTATATTGATCCTGCCAATCCATGAGCATGGGAGGTTTTCCCATTTTTTGAGGTCTTCTTCCATTTCCTTCTTCAGAGTCTTGAAGTTCTTGTCATAAAGTTCTTTCACATGTTTGGTAAGAATCACCCCAAGATACTTTATACTGTTTGTGGCTATTGTGAAGGGGGTCATTTCCCTAATTTCTTTCTCAGCCTGCTCATCCTTTGAGTATAGGAAGGCCACTGATTTGCTTGTGTTGATTTTATAACCTGCCACTTTGCTGAAGTTGTTTATCAGCTGTAGGAGTTCTCTAGTGGAGTTTTTTGAGTCACTTAGGTAGACTATCATGTCATCTGCAAATAATGATAGTTTGACTTCTTCTTTTCCAATTTGTATCCCTTTGACCTTCTTATGTTGTCGAATTGCCCAAACTAGTACCTCAAGTACAATATTGAAAAGATAAGGAGAAAGGGGGCAGCCCTGTCTAGTCCCTGATTTTAGTGGGATTGCTTCAAGTTTCTCTCCATTTAGTTTGATGCTGGCTACCGGTTTGCTGTATATTGCTTTTACTATGTTTAGGTATGGGCCTTGAATTTTTGTTCTTTCCAAGACTTGAAGAATGAAGGGATGCTGAATTTTCTCAAATGCTTTTTCAGCATCCAATGAAATGACCATGTGGTTTTTTTCTTTGAGTTTGTTTATGTAGTGGAGTGCATTGATGGATTTCTGTATATTGAACCAACCCTGCATTCCCGGGATAAAGCCTACTTGATCATGGTGGATGATCGTTTTGATGTGTTCTTGGATTTGGATGGCAAGAATTTTATTGAGTATTTTTGCATCGATGTTCATAAGGTAAATTGGTCTGAAGTTCTCTTTCTTTGTTGGATCTTTGTGTGGTGTTGGTATCAGCGCAATTGTGGCTTCGTAGAAGGAATTGGGTAGAGTTCCTTCTGTTTCTCTTTTGTGGAATAGTTTGAAGAGTATTGATGTTAATTCTTCTTTGAAGGTCTGATAGAATTCTGCACTGAAACCATCTGGTCCTGTGCTTTTTTTGGTTGGAAGACTTTCTATGACTCTGTCTATTTCTTTAGGCGTTATGGGACTGTTTAGATGATCTATTTGGTCCTGATTTAATTTTGGTATTTGGTATCTGTCAAGGAAATTGTCCATTTCCCCCAGATTCTCCAGTTGTGTTGTGTATAGGCTCTTGTAGTAGGATCTGTTGATTTTTTTGGATTTCCTCAGTTTCTGTTGTAATATCCCCCTTTTCATTTCTAAGTTTGTTAATTTGGATACTTTCTCTGTTTCCTTTGGTCAGTTTGGCTAAGGGTTTATCTATCTTGTTGATTTTCTCAAAGAACCAGCTCCTGGATTCGTTAATTCTTTGTACGGTTCTCTATGTTTCCAATTGATTGATTTCAGCCCTGAGTATGATGATTTCCTGTCCTCTACTCCTCCTGGGTGAATTGGCTTCTTTTTGTTCCAGGACTTTCAGGTGTGTCGTTAAGTTGCTAGTGTATGCTCTCTCCATTTTCTTTTTGGAGGCACTCAGGGCTATGAGTTTTCCTCTTAGCACTGCTTTCATTGTGTCCCAAAGATTTGGGAATGTTGTGCCTTCATTTTCATTAAATTCTAAAAAGTCTCTGATTTCTTTCTTTATTTCTTCTTTGGTCAAGGTGTCATTGAGTAGAGTATTATTCTGCCTCCATGTGTATGTGGGCTTTCTGTTGTTTTTGTTGCTATTTAAAATCACTCTTACACCATAGTGATCTGATAGGAGGCATGGGATTAGTTCGATCATCTTATATTTGTTGAGGTCTGCCTTGTGTGCGATTATATGGTTGATTTTGGAGAAGGTACCATGAGGTGCTGAGAAAAAGGTATATTCTTTTGCTTTAGGGTGAAATGTTCTAGAAATATCAGTCAAATCCAATTGGTCCAAAGCTTCAATTAGTTTTACTGTGTCCCTGTTTAGTTTCTGTTTTCCCGATCGGTCCATTGAGGAGAGTGGAGTGTTGAAGTCCCCCACAATTATTGTTTTAGGTGCAATGTGTGCTTTGAGCTTTAGTAAAGTTTTTTTTTTTTTTTTTTTTTTTTTTTTTTTTTTTTTTTTTTTTTTTTTTTTTTTTTTTACGAATGAGGGTGCCCTTGCATTTGGCGCATAGATGTTCAGAATTGAAAGTTTTTCTTGGTGGATTTTTCCTTTGACCAGCAAGAAGTGTCCTTCTGTGTCTCTTTTGATGACTTTAGGTTGAAAGTCAATTTTATCTGATATTAGAATGGCTACTCCTGCTCATTTCCTGTGACCATTGGTTTGTAAGGTTGTCTTCCAGCCTTTTACTCTAAGGTAGTTTTTATCTTTGACACTGAGGTGTGTCTCCTGTATACAGCAAATTGTAGGGTCCTGTTTCCTTATCCAATCTGTTAGTCTATGTCTTTTTATTGGGGAATTGAGACCATTGATGTTAAGAGATATTAGGGAATAGTGATTATTACTTCCTGTCATTTTTGATGTTCTTTTTATATTTGAGTGTTTATCTTCTTTTGGGTTTGATGAAGGAAGGTAACTATCTTGCTTTTTCCAGGCTGTAGTTTCTCTCCTTGTATTGGAGTTTTCCTCCTATTATTCTTTGCAGAGCTGGGTTTGTGGAAAGATATTGTGTAAATTTGGTTTTGTCATGGAATATCTTGGTTTCTCCATCTATGGTGAATGAGAGTTTTGCTGGGAATAGTAGTCTTGGCTGACATTTATGTTCTCTTAGAGTCTGCATGAGATCTGCCCAGGATCTTCTAGCTTTCATGGTCTCTGGTGAGAAGTCTGGTGTGATTCTGATAGGTCTTCCTTTATATGTTACTTGGCCTTTCTCTCTTCATGCCTTTAATTTTCTTTCTTTGTTTAGTGCATTTGGGGTTTTGATTATTATGTGACGGGAGGTATTTCTGCTCAGGTCCAGTCTGTTTGGAGTTCTGTAGGCTTCTTGTATATTCATAGGCATCTCTGTCTTTAAGTTAGGAAAGTTTTCTTCCATAATTTTGTTGAAGATATTTGCTGGCCCGTTCTGTTGTAAATCTTCACTCTCATCTATACCTATAATCCTTAGGTTTGGTCTTCTCCTTGTATCCTGGATTTCCTGTATGTTCTGGGATACAAGCTTTTTGCAGTTTGCATTTTCTTTGACAGTTGAGTCAATGGTTTCTATGGTATCTTCGGCATCTGAGATTCTTTCTTCCATCTCTTGTATTCTGTTGTTTATATTTGCATCTATGGCCCCTGATTTCTTCTAAAGGTTTTCTATCTCCAAAGTTGTCTCTGTTTGTGATTTCTTAGTTGTTTCCACTTCTATTTTTAGATCCAGGATGGTTTTGCTCAGTTCCATCATTTGTTTCTTTGTGTTTTCCTGTAATTCTTTAAGAGATTTTTTGTGTTTCCTCTTTTATGACTTCTGCCTGTTGACTCAAGTTCTCCTGCATTTCTTTAAGTTTTTTTTTTTTTTTTTTTTTTTTTTTTTGCCTTTCTTCTTTATTGGCTTCTATCTCTTGGGCCTTATTCTCCTGCATTTCTTTAAGTGATTTTTGTGTTTCCATTATACGGGTTTCTAGCTTATTCATGTTTCCCTGTGTTTCTTTAAGAGATTCATTCATGTCCTTTTTGTGTTCTTCTAGCAGCATCATGAACAGTGATTTTAAATCCAAATCTTGTTTCTCTGGTGTGTTGGCATAACCAGGACTTGCTGATGTTGGAGAGTTTGGTTCAGATGCTGCCATATTGCCTAGATTTCTGTTAGTAGCGTCCCTGTGTTTGCCCTTTGCCATCTTGTTCTTGGAGCTAATGCAATTGGTGGAACAATTGCTAATGCAATTGGTCTTGTCTCTGACTGGTGTTTCAGCCTCCTGAGAGGCTCTAGGGCTATTTCTGCAACACTGGATGGCAGGGTTTCCCCTGTTGCAGATTGCTGATGTGCTTTCCTCCCCTTGCAGCCCTAGTGTTCTTTGCCCCAAATTGTGTCTGTGAGCCAGATGGTGCCAGTTTGCTCCTTCAGGGAGTGCTGAGGCTGTATGCTGCAGGGACCTTTTCTGTGTGCTGATTACTCTGCTGGGCAGCAGAACTTCCAACTGGGTTGGTGCACACAAGGCTAGCCTAGCTGCTCAGGCCCTGAGTCTAGACAAAAGCCTGGCAGGCCAATGTCCGAGCAAAGTTCCCCTCATCTGTAAGTGTTAATTGGGTCTGTCAGGTGGCAAAGATGGTGGCGTGCACTTGCTCCCTGAGAGTGCTGGGAGAGTCTGCTGGCCTAACAACCTCCTGGCCATGTTGGCACACAGATGGCCCACCGATCAGCCCAGGGCCTGGGGGCAGCCCAGGGCCTGGGGGTATTCCAGGGCCTGACCGTCTGAGACCCCTGCTATGTCCGCCTTGGTCTATGCCTGTTAGCTGGTTTGGTTTTGCCTGCTAGGTCTCTCTGGCTTCCCTTAGGCAAAATGGCAGCAGTGCGCACACCGGCCTGGGGAAACAACCTCCTGGCCGGGTTTGCAACCCAGTGCCCGCCCGCCCCCCATTCAGCCCAGGGCCTGGGTGCAGGCCAACATCCTTCAGGCTTAGACGCCCGCGATGTTGGTCTCGGCTTATATTTGCGTACCTCTGTCTGATTTCTCTGGCGACTGAGAACCAATATGGAGGCCTTGTAACTGACTGGAGGGAGGCAGAGTTCTGATGTGGCTTCTGTGTGGTGAAAGGCACCGTAAATCTGCCGCTGCTTGCAGCCTGGCTGGCCAGCGATGGCCAGTGGTCGTGGGCGCAGGGTCTGCGTGGACCCTGTCCGCTTGGTTCTACTGCTGATGGCCCTTCCTATGGACCAGCTGCTGCTGTTGTTTTGTTGCTGCCGCTCCCCCTTTTCATTTCTAATTTTGTTAATTTGGATACTGTCTCTGTGCCCTTTGGTTAGTCTGGCTAAGGGTTTATCTATTTTGTTGATTTTCTCAAAGAACCAGCTCCTGGTTTTGTTGATTCTTTGTATGGTTCTCTTTGTTTTTTTTCACTTGATTGATTTCAGCCATGCGTTTGATGATTTCCTGTCTTCTACTCCTCCAGGGTAAATTAGCTTCTTTTTGTTCCAGAGCTATCACAGGTGCTGTTAATCTGCTAATGTATGCTCTCTCCCATTTCTTTATGAAGGCACTCAGGGCTATGAGTTTTCCTCTTAGCACTGCTTTCATTGTGTCCCATAGATTTGTGTATGTTGTGCCTTCATTTTCATTAAATTCTAAAAAGTCTTTGATTTCTTTCTTTATTTCTTCTTTCACTAAAGTATCATTGAGTATTGTTCAGCCTCCATGTGTATATGGGCTTTCTGTTGTTTTTGTTGCTATTGAAGACCACTCTTACTCCATAGTGATCTGATAGGAGGCATGGGACTAGTTCAGCCTTCTTATACTTGTTGAGGACTGTCTTGTGACAAATTATATGGTCGATTTTAGAGAAGGTATTATCAGGTACTGAGAAAAAGGTATATTCTTTTGCTTTACGATGAAATGTTCTATAAATATCTGTTAAATCCAATTGGTCCAAAGTTTCAATTAGTTTTACTGTATCTTTGTTTAGTTTCTATTTTACTAATAGATCCCTTGAGGAGAGTGGAGTGTTGAAGTCACCCACAACTATTGTGTTAGGTGCAATGTGTGCTTTGAGATTTAGTAAAGTTTCTTTTACGAATGAGGGTGCTCTTGCATTTGGAGCGTAGATGTTCAGAATTGAGAGTTCTTGGTGGATTTGTCCTTTGACCAGAAAGAAGTGTCCTTCTGTGTCTCTTTTGATGACTTTAGGTTGAAAATCAATTTTATCTGTTATTAGAATGGCTACTCTGGCTCATTACCTGAGACCATTTGCTTGTAAAAGTGTCTTCCCCTGCCAGGAGCCAAACTGACATTACTTTTCATTTAGAGTTCAATTTAAAGATAGGCTTTAGTTTTGACTTTTCCTCAGCTACAGACCTTGGAGAGATAGGGTGGTCACTGCCCTCCCAGAAGAAGAAAACACCGTGCAGCTGCCAGAGATTCACCTTGGCGGAATGCCCAGACTATGCGAAGAATCCCACTTGCTCACTTCTTCCCCTGCCTATATAAGTTCCCTGAGAAAATACAGTTTGATAGGTGTTGAGCAGTTACTTACTCTTGGCCTCTTCGCATCTCCTGTCTCTGTTTCTCTGCCCTTCTCTTCTAGGGTCCCCTGTCGAAAACCCCCGCAGGCCGGGGCCTTCCAGCCTTTTACTCTAAGTTAGTTTTTGTCTTTGACACTGAGGTGTGTCTCCTGTATGCAAAAAAATGTAGGGTCCTTTTTCCTTATCCAGTCTGTTAGTCTATGTCGTTTTATTGGGGAATTGAGTCCATTGATATTAAGAGATATTGAAGAATAGTGATTATTGTTTCCTGTCATTTTTATGTTATTTTTATATTTGAGTGGTTATCTTCTTTTGAGTTTGATGAAAGAAGGTTACTATCTTGCTTTTTCCAGGGAATAGTTTCCCTTTTATATTGGTGTTTTACCCCTATGATCCTTTGTAGGGCTGGATTTGTGGAAAGATATTGTGTAAATTGGTTTGTCATGGAATATCTTGGTTTCTCCATCTATGGTGATTGAGAGTTTTGCTAGATATAGTAGTCTTGGCTGACATTTGCGTTCTCTTGGAGTCTGCATGAGATCCACCCAGGATCTTCTAGCTTTCATAGTCTCTGGTGAGAAGTCTGGTGTATTTCTGGTAGGTCTGCCTTTATATGTTACCTGACCTTTTTCTCGTAATGCATTTAATATTCTTTCTTTGTTTTGTGCATTTTGTGTTTTGACTATTAAGTGATAAGAGGAATTTCTTTTCTAGTACAAACTATTTGGAGTTCTTGTATGTTTATGGGCATCTCTTTCTTTAAGTCAGATAAGTTTTCTTCTATAATTTTGTTGAAGATATTTACTGGTCCTTTCATTTGGGAATCTTATCTCTTCTATACCTCTTACACTTAGGTTTGGTCTTCTCATTGTGTCCTGGATTTCCTGGATGTTTCATGTTAGGAGCAATTTGCATTTTGCATTTTTGACTGTTGTGTCAATGTTTTCTATAGTATTTTCTGCACTTTTGATTCTTTCTTCCATCTCTTCTATTCTGCTGGTGATACTTGCATCTATGACTCCTGATCTCTTTCCTAGGTTTCTATCTCCAGAGTTGTCTCCCTTTGTTATTTCTTTATTATTTCTATTTCCATTTATAGATCTTGCATGGTTTTGTTCAATTCCCTCACCTGTTTTGTTGGGCTTTCCTGTAATTCATTAAGAGAGTGTTGCATTTCCTCTTTAAGACCTTCCAGCTTTTCACCCGTATTCTCCTTTATTTCTTGAATGGAGTTATTCAAGTCCATCTTAAATTCCTCTATCATCATCATGAAATGTGACTTTAAATGAGAATCTTGCTTTTCTTGTGTGTTGCAGTGTTCAAGGTTCTCTGTGATGGGAGAGCTGGGTTTGGATAATGCGAAATAGCTTTGGTTTCTGTTGCTTATGTCCTTGCCCTTGCCTCTCAATGCAGCAACCAGTCATGCACTAGAGCCTTCAAATCATGATGCAAAATGATCTTTTCTCTTTAAACATGTTGATTATCTAAATCAGTGTTTCTCACTCTTTCTAATCTGCTGCCTTTTAATACAATTCTTCATGTTGTGGTGATCCTCCAGCCATAAAATTATTTTCATTGTTAAATCATATTTTTGCTAGTTATAAATCATAATGTAAATATTTTGTAGATATAGGTTTATCAGTGGGGTCTCAATTCAAAAGTTGAAAACCACTGATCTAAATTTTCTTGTTATTGTGATGAAACCTAACACAGAAGATTTAAATGACAGGGCTGGTGTATTAGTTTGGGTTTTCTAGAGTCATAGAATGTATGTGCAGTCTCTACATAGTTAGGGAATTTGTCTATGACTTACAGTCTATAGTCCAACTCCCCAGCAATGGTCAGAAGCAGCTGTGGATGAAAGTAGAAGGATCTAGCAGTTGCTCATTCCCATGAGGCAAGCAGGCAAAGAAGAGTGAGTAAATCTTGCTTCTTATATAGAAGCAATGTCCTTATATAGATCTCCAGCAGAGGGTGTGGCCCAGATTAAAGGCATGTGTCTCCATGCCTTTAATCCCAGATGATCTTGAACTCAGAGATCTCCTTGTCTTTATCTTCTGGAATTCATCGCCACTATGCTTCAAGCTCTCCATGCCAAGATCCAGGTCAGAAACTTATATCTCTGAGCCTCCAGATTAGGATCATATATGAGCCTTCCAATTCTAGATTGTGGTTCCTTCCAGATATAGTCAAGTTGACAGCTAGGAATAGCTGTTGATGAGGTGAGGCAGCTCAGCAGTTAAGAGTACTGACTGATTTTCCAGAAGTCCTGAGTTCAATTTCCAGCAACCACAAAGTGGCTGACAACCATCTGTAATGAGATCTAGTGCCCTCTTCTGGTGTGTCTGAAGACAGCTACAGTCTACTTTATTGTGTTTATTTATTTACTTATTTATTTATGATAAAATAAATAAGCCTTTTTAAAAAATTTAAAAGATACACAAAAATCATTTTGAAAATGACATTCATCTAATAACCTTAAAAATTTAGACTGGCTGTGGATATGGCTCAGTAAAGCATGTGCTTTGCAAGCCCAGGGACCTAAGATAAATTCATTCCCAGAACCAAATTAAAATTATGCTCGTTGTGGCACATGCTTAATATTTCAGAGCTGGGAACTGGAGACAGAAGGATCCCATTGGGATGCCCCTTGTCCTGTAAAGATCCTAGATCAGGAGTAAGGATGGCTGTGAGTCACCATGTGGTTGCTGGTGTTTGAACTCAGTATCTTTGGAAGAACAGTTGGTACTCTTTCCCACTGAGCCATCTTTCCAACCCTGTGCTGAACTTCATGAAATTGGTTTAGTCTATGATGATCCTATCCCAAATCTGAATTCCTGTTGAAAAACCACAGTTATGGATCTGGACTTTGAGATGGACCATTACAAATGGATTGTTGTGTTCTGTTTAATTTTGGCAGTAATATAATACCTATGTTTTTTGTTTTTTTTAGTTTTAGAGCCAGTGACAACAAGACTTGAGAATGAAAACTAGATGTAGTAAACATCCAGAAAATGCAGAGACAAGAGGAAAATGCATAGTATTAGTACTGGGATGTTTGAGATAGGGTCTCCATGGACCTGGCTTTCCCTGTTAATCTGTCTATTGATCAGGACAGCATCTGGTATGGCCTGCAGAGTTGATTCTTGTACATTTTTTGTGGGGTGTATGTAAATGGATTGTTTTGCCAATCCATTGACAGTGCTCTGTTCTGTGAAGGTTGTGGTCAGCTGACACAGCTGTACAGACTGAGCAGAGTGAATGTAATCATGACCTTAATGAAGCAGGTCACCATCTCAGTGATTGTAAACTTGATCGTGAGCTATTTCTTTAGGCATCACACAGTGGATATTTGGGAATGTTGCAATAAACATCCAGTTGCAAATACTTATTCAATTCAGCTTGTGTCAGATTAACCAGCGTGCCCTAGTACATGTTCCACTTCCATAGTTATTGAGTTTTCAGTTAGTGCATCAAGCACAGTAATGTCAGTCTCCTAACTAGCATGATTGTGCACATGATAAGGTTTTCCTATGACATTGTCTGTTTTTGTTTGTTTGGGTTTTTTTATTTTATTTTATTTTATTTATTTATTTTTTTATGAGACTGGGTTTCTGTGTATAGCCCTGGCTATCCTGGAACTCATTCTGTAGACCAGGCTGGCCTCTAACTCAGAAATCTACCTACCTCTGCCTCCCAGAGTGCTGGGATTACAGACATGTGCCACCACCAGCACCTCCGGGCTCCCTGTAACATTGTCAAACACTGACTTGATCACATTTGTCCAGCCCTCCCTACCATTTCTTAATTTTGAAACAGGGTTTCTCTTTGACTGAATGGTCTTTATTGCACCTGCCTCTGCTTTCCAAGTGCTAAGATTAAATGGGCTTTACTTTCTAAATTCTTAACTGCTGCATATTTCCATTTTCCTTTACGGTAATTGACTTGCTTTTTTTTTTTTTCCAGCAGTGTCTCAAAATTGTCCTAATAATCAATTATAGAGATGCCTCAGTTTAGATTAAAGAAAACTTATCCTTAGAATACTGTAAAATTGCCTGACTTCAATTGTTTTTGCTAGCCTGTATAAGGTAGTGTCACTGGTTATGGATAAATTATTCTAGCATGCTTTTGCTTAGTTGTAACACTTTTCAAGACAGTTTTCAGTATCCCAGGTTGTCTGCACTCTGTACTAGGATGATGTTGAACTAGATCCTCCTGCTTCCCAAACGCTTGGATTAAAAGCATGTCAGCCCACCCCTCTACCTAATTCATCATTAAATTCAAGGTATTTAAATTAATTTTAACACTAAGCAGGAGGAGAGTAGTTGCGTTTTTATTCCCCTGTACATGTGAAGTTTACCTGGTACCATTGGTGAAAACTTGTTACATTTGAAAAATGTGAATATGCAGTTGTTTACGGGTTCTCTACTTTAGGTGCAATTGAATGTCTAGTCAGGTAGCTTTTTTTTAGGATGTTAGAATTTCATTTGATACTGTGCTTTTTTTTTTTTTTTTTTTTTTTTTGGTGCTGTCTTCCAATGATCTGCTTTGCTGTATCACATGTTATTTGCCGTGTCCTCTTTTTATTTATCTGAAGAAATACTAATTTCTCTTTTGATTTCTTCCTTGGTTTTTTGTCTATCCGAGAGTAACTGAATTTCCATATAAAGTGAAAACTGTGGATATATTTCAAGATGATCACTTGAGCCCAGTCAAAGGTTCACTAATTGATAAATCTCATAGACCCAGAACATGCCTTTACTTTCAGCAGAAGTAGGTGGAGCTTGGATTTCCAAGACCAGTCTACAAGGCAGGGTTTAGAACACGACTACACAGAGAAACATATGTTGAATTGTGAAGAGGAAATGAAAGGTTTGGTGACCTTTAATCAAGTGGTAAAAGGTCAAACTGAGCCAGGGTTGGGAACTAAAAGTGTTTTAACACTTAACCTATTTCCTTTTCTTTTTGCTTATGGTTTTTCTTTTCTTTTTTTTTTTTTTTTCTTTTATTTTTAAGACAGGACTTCTCTGTTTATCCCTGGCTGTCCATGAACTGTGTAGACCAGGCTGCCATTCAACTCAGATCTCCCACCACCCTAATGCTGGGATGAAAGCATGTATCACCACAGCTCAGCCCTCTGCCTAATTTTTCACTCTGATTCTAGGTATGAATGCTTAGCCATTTATTCTACAGGTTTCATTATTAGTGGGAGGAATCAAGTTTGTTTTTCCCCCTGTAGATATTATTTTCTTTGTATGATTGATGAGAGGACTTAATTTCTTCACAGGAAACCTTGGTGCCTTTTAAAAATAAGTTGGCTGTGCATATGCAGTTCTTTATGGGTTCTCTGTACCATGTTTGGGTGCAGTTGAGTGTACAGTCAGGTAGTCCCGAGCTTATTTTTACACTGACAATCACAGAGTCTTGGTTTCAGTTGTTATTTACTTATTCCTATTTCTTTAGGATGTTAAAAAAGATTTTCATTGATCCTTTGTTTTGTTTTGTTTTTTTTTTTTTTGGCTTTGTGTTTCTATGTGCATGTTGATTTCTGTGAGTTCTAGTACTGCTTTTGCTGTATCACATGTTATTTGTTGACTCCTTTTTATTTATTTGAAGAAATATGAATTTCCCTTTTGATTTTATCTTTGATTTAATGCCTATTCAAGAGTAACTGAGGGCTGGAGAGATGGCTCAGAGGTTAAGAGCACTGACGGCTGTTCCAAAGTTCCTGAGTTCAATTCTCAGCAATGACATGGTGGCTTACAAACATCTTTAATGGGATCTGATGCCCTCTTCTGGTGTGTCTGAAGATAACTACAGTGTACTCAGAAAATTAATAAGTAAATTTAAAAAAAACGAAAAGTAATTGAATTTCCATGCAAAATGGGGATACAACTCAGGAGTGTAAAGCAGGTATATCACTTGAGCACAGTCAAAGGTTCATTAATTGGTAAATCTCATTGACCAAGAACTTGGTCAGATGATTTAAATTAATTAAAAAAACAAAATTGGTGTGGCACATACCTTTAGCATCAGCAGTGGCAGGTGGATCTCTAAGTTCTAAGGCCAGTCTACAGAGCAAGTTTCAGGACAGAACTACACAGAGAAACAGGTTAGGAGGGTTGTCTAAGAAATTTAAATCTTATTGATCTCTTATTAATGCTGGGAAACAGTTAAAAGCCACGCAGTGTTGTGAAATGATTTGAGTTCAAAGCCTCTGCCTGTTTCTGTAGTTTCTTCTGCTTATTTCCTTGCCTTCTGATGGGTGTTTTAATATATTTACTTGATATAGTCCAAGTCATTATGTATTTTATATATTAAATAGTACATGTCTGCTAAGGAGCCCTGAGATAAGC
Source organism: Apodemus sylvaticus (assembly GCF_947179515.1). Taxonomy (NCBI): domain Eukaryota; kingdom Metazoa; phylum Chordata; class Mammalia; order Rodentia; family Muridae; genus Apodemus; species Apodemus sylvaticus. Next base: position 39,612,224 of record NC_067478.1, read on the forward strand.
CATGTCTCCATTCTCTGAAAATATCGGTACAGGATGCTGAATAAAACCAAATGGAACCTTACAGAAATACAAAACACAAGTGAAGATTTCCTATGTTGGTTGATTACTTTGGAAGAGTAGATCACTGTTTCGACCTGGAGCTCACTCAGACCAAGCTGGCCTTAGGAATTTATGGCAATCCTGCCCCCCAACTGTAGATTACAGGTAAGTTTTATCATGCCAGCCAGAGAATCCTTCCTATTAAATGATTAAAAAATGGAGTCCAAACCAGTTGAACTTTAGGAAACATACAGCTAGGCTTAAGGTATTGCATGAATAAAGCAAGGTATGGATTCAGATATATTTGTGATACAATGGGATATTGGGATTAATGTGATGGGAAAAAATGAATTCCAGATAAGGTTGAATGATATGTACATTGCAGTTTCTGAGCAGATGGGTTCAAATTGTAATGCATTTTCAGTAAGATACTGTGATGATAATTTGATGTGTTCATTATGCATTGAAGGTAGAACATGGTCAGGTTTTATATGGTAGGGAATAGGGATGTTTTGTTTATGTGTGCAATTGCCCTTTTGTGCCAGAGTGGCATGTTGGATCTCAAGCTAGAGTTCAGCTGCTGTGAGGGAGCTGGGTACTGAACTTGGGTCCTGAAAGCAGTAAGCACATTTGACCACTGAGCCATCCCCATCATTGACCTGAACAAGAGACAAGCCCAAACAAGGCATCGTTTTAGTGGAAAGTAAAATTATTTTCCATTAAATTTACTAACTCAAACCTTGTAATATACACTGGATGACATTTTTGGCTAAACCTCCCAATTTAGAGATTCTGACTGAATAATTCTTTTTGTCAATAAAGGGCTAAATTTTTTGTCACCTGGGACCTGAAGCTTCTTAAGGAACTTACGTGAGATCTCAGTAGAGACTCAAGTCTTAAAAAAAAGCTGGGGTCTGGGGCTTGAGAAATGGCTGCAATTCAAAGAACCTGGGTGTTGAAAGTGCACACCTTTAATCCAGGCACTCCTGGTTCCAGGCTCACACTCTCCCTCCCCCTAACACCACTCACCTCCTCTGAGAGAGTGGAGATTCCCCCATCCCCATTATCCAACTGATGGCTCAGCAGTTAATAGCACAGGCTGTTCTTCAAGAGGTCATGAGTTTAAGTCCCAGCAACCACATATAATCTCAGAGCCATCTATAAAGTTATCTGATGGCCTCTTCTGTCATGCAGGTGCACATGCTGATTGAGACATGTATTTAGTTTGTTTTGTTTTATTTGAGTCAGGGTCTCACTATGTAGCTCTGGCTTTCCTGGAGCTGAAGTTTGTAGGCCAGGCTGGCCTTGAACCACAGATTGCCCAGCCTCTAACTCCAGAGTGCTGGGGTTGAAGGTGAGAGCCTCCACACCCAGCTTAGAAGAAAGATTCCCAATTGAGAAAATGCATGCATAGGATTGGCCTAGCCTATGGGCAAGTCTAGGGCGAATTAGTAATTAGTGGTTGCTTAGCATCACTCCTGGGGAGGTGAGCCTGAGTAGTATAAGGAAACAAGCTGTGCTCGGTGCTGGTGTCAGGCAGTTCTCTGTGAACTGAGGGCAACTAGAGAAACACTTTCTTAGGAAAAAAGAAAACTGAGCAAGCCAGTGGACACCTTTTCCCAATGGAGCCATTCCACCATGGCTTCTGCTTCAGCTCTATCCTTGAGCTCTTCCCTGACTTTCCTGTGTGATGGAGTGTGGGCTGTGTGCTATGAGCTGAAATAAACCCTTTCCTCCCCAAGTTACTTGTGGTCTTGGTGTTTATTAAAGCGATGGAAACACTAACAAAGAAGGGAATCCTTAGGTAAAAATATAACCCCCTTGAGAAAGAGCTTTTAAAAGAATGATTTTAAAATCTTAACATTAAGACTGTGCATTACATTGGGTAGTGCTGGTACACACCTTTAATCCCAGCACTTGGGAGACAGAGGCAGGTGGATTTCTGAGCTCGAGGTGAGTCTGGTCTACAGAGTTAGTTCCAGGACAGCCAGGGCTATACACAGAAACCATGTCTTGAAAAACCAAAAAAAAAAAAAAAAAAAAAAAAATGGCTGTACATTCCTGGTCTAGGAAGATGGCTCAACAGGTAAAGACACTTACCATCAAACCTGAGGACCTGCTTTCCCAAGCCAAGACCTCCATATTCCCAGCGTGGTATCAGCATGTGCTCACAAATAAATGTAAAAATACAAAAAGAAAAACTTTTGGGGACTGTTTCTGTTATCATTAGAGGAAGCAGATTCTTGACTCTCAGGTTGAGTAATAGAAGCTCCAAAAGAATCAAAGACTAAAGTGTAAGACTTTCATGAAGCCACTCATCTGAACTAAAATAGAGGCTACTTAGCATTGGACACAGCAGGAGAAAGTGTTCTTAAAAGCTTATCACAAACTGAAGTTCTGGGACTGGACAGATGACTCTTATTTAGAGAGAGAATTACTGTTCTTGAGGACCTGAGTTAAAATCTCAACACCTATCTAGTCAGACAGGTCACATCTACCTGTAACTCCACCTCAAAAGGTAATCCTACACCTCTGATTTCTGTGGGTGCCTGTACTCACACAGTGTACAGGTGCTCAGACATACATAAAAACAAAATCTTAAAAAAAAAACTGAAGCCCCAACTGGATAACTTGACTTGTTCCAAAATAAGAAATATCAACTGGTAAAGGGCCTTGCTGTCAAGCCTGACTGGACACCCCACGGACCATACTGTAAGGGAGAAACCAACCTGGCCTCTGTCTTTGATGTATATAACATGGCACAGCTTGATAGACACACCAAACAAAAATATTTTGGAGAAAATAGAAGGTTGATTTAAAGGAAAGGAAGGATAGAAAAGAGACCTCAGTGGGAGAGGAAGCCCCTAGCCTCTCAGACTTGTGCCAGTGTAAGGGGATACCTTTAAAGATCGCCCTCCCCAGCTCAGAGAAAAAGTGACAGGGGATGGAGGCAGGATTTGAGATGGGGTGACCAGGAGGGGAGTAGTAAGTGGGATGTAAAGGGAATAATTAAAGAAATAAAATTAAATTTATGAAAAATTGGTGTTCAGACCCAAACAGAATTCAGAACAGATGAATCTTAAATGTCTGAGAAGCACTTACAGAAATGTACATCCTTAGTTATCAGATAAGGACAAATCAAATTGACTCAGAATTCACCTTCACATTCATCAAAATGGATAAAGAAAAAATGTTAAGTTGCAGTTCATCCTGGAAAAGATGTGGAGCAAAGAGAACACTCCTCCATTGCTGGTGGGAATGCAAACTTGTGCATATGCTTTGGAAATCAATTTGGTAGTTTCTCAGAAAAGTGGAAATAGAACTATCTCAAGGCCCAGGTATACCACTCCTGGGTATACAAAAACAAGATGCTCTAACATTTAATCCCAGCACTTGGGAGGCAGAGGCAGGCAGATTTCTGAGTTCGAGGCCAGCCTGGGCTACAGAGTGACTTCCAGGACAGCCAGGGCCAAACAGAGAAACCTTGTCTCAAAAAACAAACAAACAAATAAAAAGATGCTCTATCAAACCATAAGAGCACATGCTCAACTATGTTCTTAGTAGCTTTATTCATAATAATCGGAAACTGAAAACAACTGAAAAATGGATAAAGAAAATGTGGTACCTTAACATAAAGGAATATTACTCAAATATTAAAAACAATGACACCATTAAATATGTAGACAAATCGATGAATCTTGAAAAGATCATCCTGACGGGTGGTGGTGGCACACACCTGTAATCCCAGCACTCTGGGAGGCAGGGACAGGTGGGTTTCTGAGTTTGAGGCCAGCCTGGTCTACAGAGTGAGTTCCAGGACAGCCAGAGCTATACAGAAAAACCATGTCTCAAAAAACCAAAGCCAAAAAACCAAACCAAAGAAAGAGAGGAAGGAAGGAAGGAAGGAAGGAAGGAAGGAAGGAAGGAAGGAAGGAAGGAAGGAAGGAAGGAAGGAAGGAAGGAAGGAAGGAAGGAAGGAAGGAAGGGACGAAGAAAGGAAGGAAGAAAGACTCGGGAAAGCCCACAGACACTATTAATCATATATGGCCATACTTGCAGATCGGTGCCTAGCGTAACTCTCATCTGGAAACAGATGCAGAGACCCACAGTAAAACATTAGGTAGACCTTGAGGAATTCTGTGTAAGACAGGGAGGAAAGATTGAGGGAGCCAACAAGTCAAGGACACTACAGGAAAACCTACAGAATCACTGACCACAACCACCAAACAGAGAACATCAATGGAACTTAGGCCCTCTGCACATATGTAACAGATATGCAGCTTGGTGTTCATAGGGAACATGCCAGAGCATGAGATGTTAGTGACTTTGTTGCCTGTCCTGAGCTACCTGCTTCCTAATTGGGCTGCCTTGTCTAGCTTCAATAGAAGAAGATGTGCCTAGTCTTACTGCAATGTGATATGCCAATGAGGTTTAATATCCATGGGAGTCTTCTTCTCTGAGAAGAAGGGGATGAAGGATAGTAGAAGGAGAAGTGAGGAGAAACTGGGAAGATAAGAGGGAGGGGAAGATGGAGTTGGGACACAAAGTTAATTGATCAATTAATTAATGAATGGGAAAAACACTCATGGTATTGACATTAAAAACAGATTGATCAGTGGTATCAAATCAAAGACACAGTAAGAAATCCACACACACACATTGAATCCTGATTTTTGATACAAAAGGCAGAAATTCATAATGGTGAAAAGAAAACACCTTCAACAAATAGTGCTGATCTATTTGGATCTGAAGTTGTAGGGGAATGCAAATTGATCCATATCCATGACCCTATGTAAAACTCAAGACCAAGTGGATTGAAGACCTCAATATAAAACAAAATACACTGTACCTTATAGAAGAGAAAGTGGGGGAAAGTCTTGAACTCAATGGCATAGAAAACAACTTCTTAAACATAAAACCACTAGAACAGGTACTACAAACAATGACTAAATATTGGCTCCTCATGAAACTGAAAAGCTTGTGTATAGAAAAGTACACCATCAATAGGATAAAATGGCAGCCTTTAGAATAGAAAAAGATTTTCACCAATTCAACATTCAGTAGAGGGCTAATATCTAAAATATATGAAAAACTCAAGAAACTAGTCATCAACAAACTAAATAGTTCAATTATAAAATGGAATACACGTGTACCAGAGAATTCTCAATGGAGGAATTACAAATATCTGAGAAACACTTAAATGCTCAACATCCTCAGCTATCAGGGAAATGCAAATCAAAACACCTTTGAGGTTCCATCCTATACTTGTCAGTGGTTGAGATCAATAACATGAGTGACAGCTCATGCTGGTGATTAGGGGAACAAACCGCTATCTGCCAGGAGCCATTCTCACAGAGATCTCAAAAACCCCCATCCTCTCAGCCATTTCCAGCTTACTTTCTCTAGGCTGCCTTTAGAATGAAATGTACTAGTTTAAAGATTAGTCAAGTAAGCTAGATGGTCAGTATGTACAGAGCTTACCAGAGTGGGCTTGAACAAAGGAAGCTCACCTGTGGTTAGTTTACCATAGCAATTCTTTTCCACTTCACCTCCTCAAATCGAAATATGATGCCAAGTTCCTACTGCACCTGCCAAACCTTAGCTGAGACCCTGAGAGACAATTATGAGAAACTGTTCCTGAGATATGATGCTAACCCCCTGAGATTGTTCCCCGAATACAATGACTTTCCCCCTTCACCCCTCCTTACACCTGCTTGCTTGCCTTTATAAGGCCTTGTGTGAAAATTAAACATTGACAGCTTGATTGGGTTTCAGGTTTGCTGTCTGGTTCTTTTGTGTCTGTCTCATCACTAGCCTTTGCCTAGGTGGTTCCAGGACCCTCCTGACTGTCCTGTGCGTGAGGACAACTATCTCTGGCAGCTGTAATAACTTGTACAAGCATTATGGAAATCAATATAGTTCCTCAGAAAACTGGAAACTGATCTCTCAAGACCCAGCTATACCACTAATGGGCATTT